>NW_007740479.1:6936-29889 GCF_000696425.1 Galeopterus variegatus | reverse complement strand
GCTGTCTCCTGGCACGGCCGCTCCAGACCTGTCGCCATCTTAAAAGCCCTCTTGTTTGTGTTTTTTAATGTTTTTTTAGTTTTTGTTTTTTGTAAAGAAAAGCAATCTTTGATAAGAGAGAAGTAACCTCACAAAATGTTCAGGTGGGGTTTTTAGTGCACCTGTTGATTTCCTCCCTGTTTGGCTGGTTGTTTAAGGGGCAGGGGGATCCTCAGTGTCCAGCTAACCTCTAACCCCACTCACCCCCTCTCTCACTCCATCCCCTCAGGGGAGCATTGATTCAGTCCTAGACTGTGTACCACTGGGCTGGGGTGTGGGTTCTCCTGGGAGGGGTGAAGGACTGTAAATGGAGCTGGCCTGGACCCATCACTCCCTGGCTCTAGGCCCTGTCTAGGCTGCTCTGTGCTGCTCTTTTCTACCCCGAAAGGCTGGTTGGGCAGATCGCTTTCGCCTGACTCTAGTCCTGGGTAAGGGAGGGCTCACCTTTCAGCAGGAATGGGCCAGATAGATGGGAAGCAGATGAGGTGGGAGTGTGGGGCTGGATCCTGGTTTGTCCTTCAGAGCTCCTGTGAGCATCCTCTGATTCTGGATCTTTGTCAGAGAGAATGAGGTGAGTGTCGAGGGAGTGGTCGGGGGACTGGAATTTGGGAGGCCAGTGTCTGCAGACTGTAAGTACCTAACTGCCCTCAGGAGCACCTCACTGACCAGCACTAGCACCTGGTGGCCACCTGAGTGGACGATAGCATCAGTCTGCATGTCAGGGCATCTCCCTCCCACTCCTCCCAGAAGCTGGGACGGGCAGCGTAGGTCTGCATGGAGATGGAGCTGGTGACCTACTGGCCTTCGGCCCCAGGGGCTTCCCTCCGTTCAAGTCTGCCCCATCTCTTACCACTCCCTGTACCTTCCTTCTGACTCAGAGACCCCAGTTTTCATGGCCAGGGGCGGGCAACCAGAGTGAATAGGGATGCTGGACTCTGGACGAGACCATGGCCAATTCTGGGATCTGGTGTCTTGGAAAGAGGAACAATCGGTGCTGTGGAGTCCACTCGGACTACCGGATCGCTTTGTCATAAAATCAGGTAGAAGGTGGTGACGAAGCTGGTCAGGCCACGTGCAGTGACCTACTTGTGGTGACCCCATCTCCACCCACATTCCCCTCCTATAAGAGGACATCATTCTAGGTTCTGTCGCCTTTGACAGCTCTGATCTCCTCTCTATTTCCATTCCCTGCCCTTGGATTTAGCCTTCTTTTTATAACCTCTTTGTGTTGAGGTCCAAAGCTCTCCTGGGGGCAGTGGTGCTACACCTCTTTCGCCTGGTGTCCCCCACACGTATGCCCCTGTCCTCGGACCTGCCCCTCCACAACCTCACCCGGTCCTGGCTGCCATGCCCATCCTAGTCTGGGCTCACCCCTGACCCAGGAGGAAAGGCCTATAGCAAACATACAAATCCCCCTAAATAATTTATAAATTGAATGCAGTTTGAATCAAACTTCTAGTGATTTTTTTTTTTCTTGGAAAGTGGCAAACTCATTCTATGTCGCTAAAATTTATCTGGTAAATTAAATGGTTAAGATTGGTCAAAAGTTTTTGAAAAAGAAAAAAATAATGTGGGAACT
Organism: Galeopterus variegatus; assembly: GCF_000696425.1. Classification (NCBI taxonomy): domain Eukaryota; kingdom Metazoa; phylum Chordata; class Mammalia; order Dermoptera; family Cynocephalidae; genus Galeopterus; species Galeopterus variegatus. The sequence goes on along the minus strand of NW_007740479.1, from coordinate 28,271 downwards.
TGTACTGGCAAGTCATAGCACACACTGTGAAGCTATAGTTTCCTCACTTGTAAAATGCAGACAAAGATGCATCCCTGTGGAGTTCTTCACAAGGATATTAAGGCAAACTTAAGTTCTGGTGATTAATAAACAGCAGTTGATTTTACTTTATTCCTGGTGTAGCTTAGATAAATCATGAGGTTGGAGGTATAGGAAAAGCAGTGCCTGCCTCCTAGTCTCTGCTGTTGGAACAGGAAATGAGGGGCTCTGTTTAGGAAGGGAGTGGTTGGTGGGGGACCCAGAGTTTCTTGAAGGTTTGGAAGAGCAGCCCAGGAGGGCAATACTGATCAGGGGTTAGTGCAGCTGAGGCCTAGATAAGATCGGAATTCATCAATGCATACTGTTTACAGCCTGGATCCCCTAGCTGCTCAGCCCCAGGCAAGCTGCTTACCCTCTTTAAATCCTGCAATTTATCTCAATTCTGACACTACCCAGAGTTAGGGAAGACTTCACAGGTTAAGGGTTCAGTCTCACAAGACTGTCCCTGACTTCAGATGCCAATTGCAAGTAGTAGGTCCCCACGGTACCCAGACTTCTGCCCAACTTGGCTACACGCTGGGGGTTCCCACAGCCTCAGGTTTGATAATTTGCTATAATGGCTCACAGAACTCAGAGAAACACATTGCTTATTTTTACCAGTTTATTCGAAAGGATGCAACTTAGGAACAGCCAAACGGAAGGGATGCAGGGCTGGTGGGTTAGCTCAGTTGGTTAGAGCATGGTGCTGATAACACCAAGGCTCGGGTTCGACTCCTGTACCAGCCAGCTGTCAAATTTAAAAAAAAAAAAAAAAGGAAGGGTATAGGGCAAGTGTGGTGGTGGGGGGCACGGGGGTCCCACCCCCTCTTGGACACCCTGCCCTGCCAGCGCCTCCATGTGCTGGCCAACCCTGAAGTGCGTGGGATCTCACTGTTCAAGAGTTTTCATACAGCTTAACCTCCACCTCTCCCCGCTTATTGGAGGTCCCTGGATGGGGCTGAAGGTTTCAACCCTCTAATCACTGTCTTTCTGGTAACAGGCCCCATCCTGAGGCTGTCTAGGGCCCTGCCTCATGAGCACCATCAAAAGATGCTCCGTTATGAATAACAAAAGACACTGCTGTCACTCTGGAAATTCCAAGGTTTTGGGGGCTCTGTGCCAGGAACCAGGGACAAAGACCAAATTTATTCCTTATTATACCATGGCATGTTGCTTGGCCCCTGGGAGTGCTCCACAGTGGTGGCGGTCGTTATATTTTGGGCAGATGGTTGGTTTTGCTGGGCTGTGGGGCGGGGGGGCACTGAGTGAGCTGGGAAACCAAATTTCTCCTGTGGTTTTGGGAAGAGGAAGGGCCCCAGTGGTGAGAAGGAGAGAAGGGACTGGGAGCATGGAGCCATCAAGGGGATGGAGATGGTCCTCCTGATCTTTCCAAGTACATTAGTGGTCACCTACGTGGCCTTTGCTTTGCCTAAGTCAAGGTCGGGCTGTCCACGTGCCCCACCGGGGAGTCTCCTCTGCTCCTTCCCAGATGAGAGTTCTGTCGTGTCGTCTTTCTTTGCAGCCTCACAACTTTACAGCATCTGTCATGGACAGATGCTTTTCCTCCGCCAGGCTGTAGTTAGAATCCATTTATGGGAGAGTATGTTTCCTGTGTGCGGGCCCACCCTGAACATTTCTGAACCAGGGCAAGAGTGTCAGTGGGGTCCTCACGCCATCGACTAAAGTCAAACACAGTCATCCTCGTCAGTCATTCCTGGATTCCACATTTGTAAATGTGTCTCCTTGGTAAAATGTGTTTGTAACCCCCACATCAACGCTCTAGGTGTTTCTGCAGTCATCTGGGGACATGCACCAAGTAGCAGAAACCAGTCCCCTGATGCACATGTTCCCACAGGGAACTTCGCTTCAGCTCTTGCACTGTGAACAACTGTCCTTTCAGCAGTCTATTTACTGCCATATTTTCCGCATTTTTGTGCTTTCTGTGGGGACTCTCACTGTTTAGAATGGCCCCCACCTATAGGACGAGAATGCTGTCTTAAGTGCAGAAAGACCGTGTGTAGACAGACTTCCCTTGGGCACGTATGATAGTGCTGTTGGCCCTGAGCTGAGCGTGAATGAATAACCAGCACATATTTTATAAGGTGTCTAAAAAGGAATGTGTGTTCTCCCTCCTTGACAAATACACCTTCAGGATGGCCTGGAAAGCAGGAATAAGTGATGGAATCTGTGCTGGAGAGCTGGGCCCTGGCCAGCAGCTCACTTGCCCCTTCCCACCTCCAGCTCTGGGGTGTGCCTGCGTCCAGACTCGTGGGGCCACAGGTCCAGCTCTGTGCACCGGGGCTTAGGTGGATGGATGATGGAAGGGGTCTGCACAGGCTCTGGAAGCAATCTCAGGACCAGATGGGCAGGAAATTTTGGGTCTAGGGTACCCGGGACATGGTCTAGAAGGTTGTGTGTGGGGGAGAGGGGGTCCCTGGCCTAACAGATGTCTTGCCATATCCAAAGTAAGGCTTCTGAAGGTGCAGACCTCGTGAAGGGCCTCCTTTTACCCAGAACTGTCTAGATGGCTTTCAACCCTTGCGAGCCAGAGAGTGAGGCTTGTCCATCGAGGGATTTTTCTTCATTTTCTGTTGAATGTTTCTCAGATGCTTGTGGTGCAAAGCAGTGCATGGGGACCTTGTGTCCGAGATGGGAGGAGCTTGTTGTCCTTCTCTGTGCCAGCACCCTCTCCTCCAGGTTTGTACGCTGCAGAAAGGGAGGACGGAGGATGTCTCTTCTAAATATGGATGTGAATTCTTCCCACACCTTGATATTCCCAGCTGTCCACACAGTGCTGAGTCTGGAGAGGAGAGTCCCTTTCTTTCCTCACTACACGTTTACCACAAAGTGACAGGACCCCTCCCGCCCTTCACATGGGTAGCACACAGTGATCACCACTACCTGGGAGCAAGGGTATTAACTCTGGTGCTCACTTTCTAAGTAATTAAAAAAGGTCTTACTGAGATGAATTTTGGGAGGAAAACCTTTCTGGAAACAGTATTTACTATCTGGAGAATTTCAACCCTAGTGCCTAAAACAGCCCCCCAGCAGCAAGGTTGGAAGTAGCTGCAGAAGGAATAGTAACTTTCAATGGCTCCATACAGGCGTCCACCTTTTCCTGGGACTGGGTCTCTCCTTGGCTTCCTCATCAGAAAGTCAGGAATCAGATTGTATCAGCCCACGCACAGGATCATGAAATTAGTTAGGGGCTGCTTCATACAGCTGAGCAGAAGAATGTTGAAATTCTGACACTTGCTTTGGGAACCGGAGACTAGTGTGGGGACTGCAACCATGTGCCCCAGGATGCCCCAAGTCTTTGTAAATGTCCCATCTTGTTTTTAAAACTGCGTGCCCCAATTTCGAGATGTGAGAATATTGTCAACTGTGGGTAGTGAATGTGCTTTTGGAGAGGAACCACACTGAACATTTTATTAGGAGCTTTACTGCACGCTGTGGAGAATTTTAAGTCATGCTCTAATTTAGGGCAGCACTTGAGAATTTTGCATTGCAGCATGTTCCTACTTCTTCTTTGCCAAGAAGTGAGGTTATGAGAGGGAGAAAAGAGGGAGAAAAGTGGAAGGGGCGAGTCCCTGCAAATGGTCTAAAACCTCGGATGGGAGAAGCTGCAGCAGGTGGAGCCAAGGGCTGGGTCATCAGCCAGTGTGCAGGACACTTGGGTAGCAGTGCACGGGCTGTCAAGCCTGCTCTTCACAGCTGGCTTTAAAGTCTGTGGTACGTTCCTTTTACAGTTGTGGAAACTGAGGCACAGCACAATGAAGAAGCTGTTCAGTTTCCCAGCCGTCGAACACCCGCGTCATGTTCTCATGCCTTGGCTGTAATTCCCACAAATACCTGTTTAATACACGTGTGCTACTTTCCTCATCATTAGCCTGTCCCCCCAGGCCATGGGCTACCTCCCACTCGTTCACGGTATTCATTCAAAGTGCGGAGCACGCCCGTCAGTTTCTTTCAGCAGACTTCTGCTGGTTCTAGATTTCAGCCTTCAGGAAACCGTCCTTGCAGATATGAACCACTGTTTGGTAATTGTCTACGGTCATTGGCCCTCCGTTTATCTTTAGTAGGCTTCTTCAAAAGCTGAGCTCCTTAGAGAGACCACTGCCCCAATCCTAACTCCATTTACTGCCTGATTCCCTCCCTTGTTTGGAAAACCTTTATTAACCGGCTGCTATGGGTCAGGTATCTTGGAAGTTAAGATAACCACTGCCCCAGAAGAATGTATAGTCCAGTGGTGCTTAAACCCTGCTCTGGGGGGTCCTCGAGGCTCTTCAGGGTCACCAGAAAGAGGGTGTGTGTGTGCAAGGTGTTCAAGAGGTTGGGGTTTTACCCGACTCTGCACATTGTTCCAGAATGGTTTTGCATTTCTTTGTTTTGCATGTTGGGCTTCTGAGTAAGATTTTATCCAAAGAAAGGATTGCACTGTTAAAAAAAAGTTTGAAAACCATTGACCTATTTTTTTTCCATTGAATTTAATCTGAACAGCTTTTTACAGTGGTTTGACCTTCCTGGCTTGCATTTGCCCAACAGGATCAACAGACTTATCTTTCCAGCACATTAGCACAGGTCACACATGGGACAAACAGGGGGGACCTTTGAAGCTGTCCCCTCTGCTGATGAGGCCCACGTTTGACATTTGAGAAAGATCTTTTGTGGTCAAGGCTAGTACTATTTGTTGTAATAAGTAAATAAGGAATTTTTGGGGGGAGTATCACACATAAATTGACTCCAAAGGCAATCTCAAAAGAATTTCAAAGATATTTTAGGCAGTGATAACACTGTTGAAATACATTTATGGCCCTCAAAAATGCTGGAAGCTCTGAAATAAGCTCTCCAAGTCTTTTTATAGGACTCATAATATCAAGCTATAACTTTCCAAAGGGCAGGAGACTGGACTTTGCTTTAACATTGTGGTATGTTTGTTAAGGTGAAAACTCAGGGATCTAAGATAATCAGGGACTGATCAATTGCTCAGTCACTGACCAATAAAAACGTATCTAATATAACCATTGAGAATATTTGGCTCACTCTGTTTTTAAAAAGATATTTAAAAGAGCCACATATTTGCATGTGCATAGAGCATTTCTGAAAGATGTTCTAGAATGTAAGCTTCGTGGGGCAAGCCTTTTTTTCTTCCTTTCCCTGCTTTGTACATTAGTGTGTCCCAAAATGATATCTGGCATATAATAGACGTTCAATATACATGTGTTGAATGAATGAATTCGTGAGAAAATGGTAATGGCAGCTACCTCTAGGGAGCAGGACTGGAGATGGCAGGAGCTGTTACTTTTCAACTTATACCACATGTGGCATTTGTATGGGGAGGGCAGGAAGAGTGTCTGCTTCTGTCCTTAGGCTTGTGTCTTTGCCCATGGAGAGGAAGAGACTTTTGTCCTTGCTTTCACTGTTGTCCTTTGACTATGGGCTATGACTTCCCCACCCCCTCCTAACCAAAGATGAAGGCATAATCTGGCTGGTTGTTCTTGGACCTCGTATTCTTAGAGGGCAGGATTCCATTCTCCCTTGCTCATTTCCCACCCCCATTGCTTATGATCAGGGCCTCACTTCCAGAAGCAGGCATGGCCATGGTTACACTTGCAGTTTCAGCTTTCCTGCCAGCGTCTTGTTCATGGTGCTGGATGGACGTGGGCATTAGAGTTTGTCCTCGTCTTAGTCCATTCAGGCTGCTACAACAAGAGCACCATTGACTGGTGGCTTATCCACAACAGAAATCTATTTCTCAAGTTCTGGAGGCTGGGAAATCCAAGATCAAGGTGTGGGCAGATTTGGGGTCTGGTGAAGACCTGTTTCCTGGTTCATAGATGGTGCTTTTTCACTGTAACCTCACATGGTGGAATGTGTGAGGGAGCTCTCTGGGGTCTCTTCTTATAAGGGCACTAATCCCATTCACAAGGGTTTTACCCTCATGATCTAATCACCTCCCAAAGGCCCTGTATCCTAAAACCTTCACGTTGGGGATTAGGTTTCAACATACGAATTTTGGAAGGGCATTTAGTCTATGACATTCCTCAAACCTGCACATTCTAGATTCAAGCAAGTTGGGTGTAGGAAACCCTGAGTGAACCAGAAGAGCTCAGCAGTGATACTCTGGATTTGGGGACACAACTTTCCAGGGAATTAATAAAAATTGTACTTTGTTTCCCATTGGGCTCATATGTATAGCGATGGATAGCTCCTGCAGAGGACAAATGCAGGGTGGTATGTAGTGCCACTCAGGCACCCAGAGCTCATCCCAATCCCATGACACTGTGGTGCTTTTACTTACTTAGTTTACCATGTGCATAAATTATTTTTGAAATGAGTGTATGGATCAGAGCATAATCATGAGTAAGGAATGAGTGCACGAATAATGGTTTTTTCCTCCACCTACACAACAGAATATTTCTCATAAATTCAGTTGAAGGGAATTTGCATTTATAAACAGAAGTGATAATAATTGTCTGGCAGAATGATTTGGCATTAAGAGGTTCTTTGTCTGAGAAAACTAGTACATAGAGTCATTAAATACTTTGGTTAAAATTGAAATGTAAAGGAGCAGAATTATCACTCAAAAATTTGAATCAGGGGGTGGGGGTAAGGAGTCAATGCCATATGATGTCTGAAAAAAGATTGAAATATTGTATATGTTTCTCAGAAGAGTTGCTCCATGGGAACTGACTGTGGATGAACACTTTTGCTGTTCTGAGATGCTTTGTGCTTACACGAACCAGTATTGTATTAACAACATCAACAACAACAATACAACAATAACAGCTAACATTCACTGAATGCTTACTGTGAATTTACACCACAGGAATAAACAAATACCACCACAAATCATGCAGTTGTATTTTTTTTCTCCCCTGGAGGTCTGGTCGAGTAACATTACAGACACATCACTTGATAGGATTCAAACCCAGGCACTTTGACTCGAGATCATTCAGGCAGATGCATGTTTTCAGGCCAAAGTATTGATAAGAGTATGAAACATTTTCTTATTGTTCAGGCCCCTTTTATCTGGCTATTCTGTTACCTGCAGCCCAGTATAGCTAATTGATTCCTAGTATTTCCTTGTAGGGTTGTTGTGGGGATTCAACGAGATGATGCATTTGAACTAATCAGTACAGGGCTTCATGTAGTAAATGTGAGCTCTGCTGTGAATGAACGCACAGCAGAGACACACCCTCACGTCATCGAAGCCACCTATTTCCAATTATTTCTCTACCTTCATGGGAACTAGTGCATAGCAAAACTACCTCATCTACACTTTATCTCTCTTCCTTAGCGTACAGCCCCAGGCAAGAAATAGATGAGTTAAAGGCAGAAGTCCTCAGGATAATGGCAGCGATGTTAGTCCACAAACCAGAAATGCCACTTTCAAGTTCCACGAAAACAAAACCTGAGCAATCGAAAACTTCTGTGTACCTTAGGGTACCCCCTGCCCCCACATCTGCCCTCACTCCCCACCCTCTGTGGGGCTCTGGGGAGAGAGGTCAAGGTCATGCCAGCTGAGCTTGGACTGTGACCAGCAGGACATCTATAGGACATGACACCCTCTGCAAAACCCAAATCAGTGTAGGAGATGTGGCTCTGTCATGTGACTTAAAAGCTAAGGGACTTGGAAATAATGATCTCTCTTTACCAGGAAGGAGATGCTCATCTCTGTGGGTAGCCAAAATGACAGCCACACCAAAAACTGAAAGTTCAGTAAGAAAAAGAACAGGTTACACTTGCTGAGTGCTTGCTATGTTAGGCATTTTCCTAAACAAAATTCTACACGCGTTGTTTTATTTCACCGTCTTAGCAGCCCTCTGAAGGATGCACAGTGAGTGTGTTCATTTTTGAGGAGAGATGTTGAGTCACTGGCTGGAGATCACACAGGTGGCAAGTGGCTGAGGGAATGTGGAGACCGTAATGGTTCCAAGACAATCTGACTCCAGAGTTCATGGATACCCAGAGAGGATACCACGCTGCCTAAGACTCCCACTGAGGGAGCTTCCATGTTCTGAGACCACGGTCAGATAAGAACCTCTATCAAGGGACTGTCCTTGGACTGTGTTGTCCATGGCCTTCTCTGACCCCTCACCCCTGTACCCTATTGTCTTGGCTCTGGTCACTTCACACATCCTGCCTTGAACACATCCAGCATTCTCATGTCTGACTTCCGCCACCACCTTCCCCTCCTACCTGATCCAGTTGTGTTCTGCTTCTCACTGTGGCCTTGATGTGGCCAACCCACATACCGTGTGTTCAGTCTGCCCTAATATTTAGCTGGCTAAAGACACCAGCTCTCCTTGTCTGAACGAGCCACTTCATTTCTCAACAGACATATTATGAACAGCATGTCACGACTGAAGGACTTCAGCAAAGGTGTTTAAAGAAAGAGGTTTAAAATATTTTATTAGAGAACATACATCAATACTGAACAATTAAATATGTAGCATCCATATTTGTAAGGACAATATAAATTCTTATAATTTGGATACTTCATTAAACAGATAAAATAAATTCATTCTTAGCAGTGGGTTGCATGATTCATAAAGTATATTTTTTCAATAATTTATTCATCTGCTTAGTAATATGTACATTCATTTTCTTAAAAACGAACAAACAAAAAACCCAAAATGACAGTGTGATGGTTTACCACATCACATCATAAACAAATGGACCTGTAAGAACAGCATGTAGGAAATTCAGAAACACTTAAACTGCACATTCCAGGGATACCGAGTGCTTGGAAGCCATTGTAGTCAGCCCGGGTGTCGTTTATGCATCAGTACAAAATGCTGCAGGAAATTCAAGTATAACGATTCACACGTGTAAACACACACAGTCTGACATGGGTGGAACCCTCCCTCGTATAGCATAGAGCACATGCCACACTCTCAGCAGGATTCAGATTAACTATTTTCTTTCTTTTTTTGTAACATGGAAGGAAAGGTAACGAGATCATCAACTCAGCTGACCAAATACAAGACCTGGAGAAGGTGGTGTGGTTCACAAACCTGGTGCGGTTAGGAACTGTAACTTACGCGGATCTCATTTGTCACGACAATTGTAAAGGTTACAGGAAACCATAGCAGCTACAATCAGCCAGTCATCACGCGTCGGCTTCTCTAGCAATGTGGAAATGCTGTGTCTGCATGCCGAGCGGATTTAATGAGGAGACAAGCAGAAAAGCTGCAGCAAGCCAGGCAAGGTCCCAGGGGTCAGGCCATCAGCTTTATTTACTAAAATACAGTTTTAATTTCACAGGCAAAATGGACCTCCACATTCATTTTCCTGAGCCAAGTCAAGTCCTCCCTGATTGCCAGTCCATGGTAAAAGTGCAGCTCCAAGGCCTTCACTGCCCCTTCAGTTTCCTGCACCACCTTTGTAGTGCTCAGGTTGACATAAACTACCAGACACCCCTCCCCAACCCTGGGCCCTGATGTGGCATAAGATGTCCACACTTCCATGACATTGTGAAAGCCAGTCTTGGCACTATTATAGTGATCCAATTATTTTCTGCATTTTTTGTAGGAAAAACTCTTTCATTCAAAGTGTATTGCACAACTTTTCTTGCTAAAAATGATTTCCCAATTTTTAATAACACTGAATTGCCTTGTATATGATTTGCTTATTAAGGCATCTGAAGCTTTTGGTTATTCTTATGGATTAGCCATCTTGTGCTCGAGCAAATGTTTATTTGCCTGATGAAAAAGAAATCGATCTCTTCGTATGTGTCTTTTGACATCCCATTATGATGCTGTGCTAAGCCTTGAGAACAAAGAGAATCAGGCACCTGGGAGACCGAGGCCTTTCAATTTTTAGCAAAGTCAAACCTGGTAACTTCTGTCAGGAAAGCCCTTAGAATCACCATTTACTGGCTCTTCTAGGGAGTTCTTCCTTGGCTTAAAAAGCATGAGAAGAAAAGCTGGGGAATGGGGCTCTGCAGAGCTGAGTGGTCTGTAGGCAAGCCTGATTTCCACCTGCCCTGACAGACTGGAGAAGGCGGCGGCCCTAGGGCCTTTGCCCAACTCATTCCTTTCTTGCTAGGAGCAATTCCCTCTGTTGCCCACTCATTTTGACCTCCAGGATCCAATGTAGAGGTCACCGTGTCTGACAAAGCTAACTCCGAGGTGGGGCAGGAACCCCTCAGCAGCTCCCATGGCCCTGTGTGAATTCTGGTGTCACAACAATCACCACACTCTGCTGTCATTGCTGGCTCGCCTGTACCCTCCTAGACCCAAGGAGCTTTGAGGGCAAGGGCTGTGTGTTCACCACTGTTGTCCTCCACCCCCTGGACTTGGCTCTGGAGCACAGTCAGCCTTCACTGAATATTATAGAATGGAGAATGCATGAGAGAGAGAGAGCAGCTCCCTCTGGGAGAGGATGATTCTTTTTTGCAGCATGGTGTCTTTTACTTCTACAGAGGTGCTAGAAAATGAGGGACGCTACAGGAACTTTAGTGTTTAACTTTTAACAGTGCAACAGGGGCAGTTGTATGAAGCTGACTTTCAAAACGTTGAGCTATTCGTCCCCCAAACCTGCCTTCCTCTTTGTATTTGCAGTCATTCTTTATATTACTGGTGCTCCAGGGTTGACAACAGAACATGACAGTTTAGTGCCTTAGTCAGATGAAGGCTTAATAAAAGAGTAAACCCATGTGTCAGGCAAGACTCATCGGTTTCAGAGGTGGATTCAAAAGACAGGAGCAGGAAAGGAGACTGGGCTGTGTATCTCCCACCCACGCCCCTTCCCTGGGCACTAAGAGAACAGCCCTGGACAGGAAGCTGTCTTCACGCAAGGGTGTATGTCTGCTTAAAACACAAGGTGGATTGACTTTTAATGAATCGTATCATACTTCTAATATATTAGGTGTCATGCATCAACGTGACCAACATTTTATCTTTCTGTAGAGTAGGAATTCTTACTCCAAACCCCACATATCCATCTTTGTAAGTTCAGACTTGGGTAGACTGGGTTCTTCTTCAATCGAGGTCCCTGCTCACTTCCCCATTAGCCACGCCACCCACCTTCTGCTCCCTGTTGGTTTTCTTTCTCCCAGCACTGAAACAACTGATAACTCTTTTTAATTTGGGCCAACACCAACCTGTTCACCCTTGTTACAACTCAGCAGCTGCTTCTCAAAACCCAGAGACCAAAATAGCCTCAGACTGTGTTTATACAAAGCAGAGTTGGGCCAAGAACCCCATCCCCGAAAGTGACTTTTTCCCCTCCGTTTAAAACAAGTTTGAGATTCTGAGTCACAAGGGACCATTTGGCAGAGAGATGGTGGCAGGTCCCTGCCAAATACCGCCTTCAAGTGTGGCTCACTGCCCTAGTCATTCCAAGTCACGTGAGAGAAGCTTGCAGTGTGGACCCTGCTGTCACGCCACCTGCCCAGAGGGGCCCCCAGAATTGCCTAGACTTTGACTGGGAGAACCTGAAATCAGAACTGCCTATTCATAATTGGGAATTTGCTATTTAGTTTTACAAACATTTACTCCTGACAGTTGCCCAGGCCAAGTGGTGCTCAGCCCTATTTATTTAGATGATTTTAAACCCAAGCTTTGCTTCAAAGGCTGAACCTTCTTCCAGTGGTCAGAACGACTTCCCTTTCTCATAAAACCACACACGACCTGTTTATATAATGACTGCCTTTTATGTAGTGTCTTTCATAGAACAATCGTGATAACTTAAAATACTTCTTTTTGCCAAGTAAGTCGCCAACATGAAAAAGATTACAAACACTAGCAATGCATATTCTTGTGCTGGGCTGTCTATAATCTTGAGAGCATGGTGGAAAGCTTCAAAGTAGTATAGTTAATCTGATTTTTAAAAATTAAAACAAAAGTTCCAAGTGGGGATATTTCCAACCCCAAGAGAATAGCACAGTGGGAAGTGGATAACTGAGAGTGGGAATTTGGTGCCTAGCACCCCCGATTTAAGGATGGTAGCACCCAAGCAGTGGCACAGCACTTGTTCTATGACTTCCTTTATGATCAAAGAGAAACCAGTGTCTTCAGTGGCGATGATCAACTCCTGGAAACACATATGCCTGAAATAGGATGAAACATAAAGGAAAGCAATAGCCTTACTCTGTCTTTTCCTGCCCAGGAAGTTTGCAGTGCTTGAAGATCCTTAAAGGAATTCAAATATGTAATAGTATCTTATTTGGGTGGCATTTGGGAGGGAAAACAAAGACAGGGAAAAGGTGCTAGTATTTATTGAGGGCCTACTATGATTTCCCAGCTTTGATCAACTCACGAGGCATTTTCATGTTCCCCATTCCACCTGCTCACCCCATTTCACAGGTGAGGAAAATAGATCAAGAGAGGTCAAAGTGATTTATCCAAATCACTTAGGTGGGCACAGAGGTGGGGACTGCAGTGAAGTCCAAGCCTGTAACTCCCAGGCTATTGCCTTTCCCACAACACCACTTTCACGTCCTCCCAGTTCCCCTCCTATGATGGGCTCCGGGGGCAGAAATGGTCAGGTCAGTTCAACAAGCCGAGAGGTCAACAGGAGAACTCCATGGGAAGGTACATGGAAGCTCAGCTTTTTCCTAGTCTTTCTCTTTTTCCCAAACTCCCTACAGACTTTCCTCTTCTCATACCCATATTATTGTATTGGTTCTTTGTGAAAATGTTTCTTCTGTGAAGTGACTGTAAAAACCTTACACCTTACCATATCAAAGTGTGCAAAGGGCCTGGCATGTAGTAGATGCTTCAAAAATATAATTGTTTTACTGTTTAAATTTTCTCTCTCCATAATTCATCCTGGGTGCACTATAGGAAGCAAAATCATTCTGATGTCAGCAACGTTGGGTTAAGTTTCTGTGCTAATGCTGGAAAGTGGACTGCCTGTGACTTGTTACACCCAGAGACAAAAATAGCTGCTTTCCCTCACATCTGATGAAGAAAACATATGTTTTGTTTCAGGCTTTCAATGCTGAAGCAAAATTTCTGTTGCAGAGTGTCGGCTGTCACTTCGTGAAGTTTAGGTATTAGGGATGCGTGTGATACTCAGAATAGGAAGGCGGGGGTCGGGAGCTGCTGGGAATGGAGGTGACAGCAAGCAAGGGACCTCCTTTTTTTATTTAATGACTCCTTAATAAATGTTTAACCTGTTGAAAAAAGTATGTTGAAAACTAGCAATAAATTATTATTCAAATATTTGTAATGCTTGCTTGTTTTACTTTTAAAAATGCTTCACAAGCGTACTTTTTAATAGCCTTCCTATGTGTCAGGTTGAACTTGGGCATCCTTATTTGTAGATGAAAGCTGCTCATTTGCCTACCCATTCATCAATGTCCCCTTGTTCTCTGCTCTTTACAGCCGCTGTCACTTCTGTGATGACCCAGGGACTGGGGGGTGAGGGAGGTGCTGAGGACCATGAAGGGCTCACCCTGATGCTCAGCTTTTGATTAATGGGCCTTGGGGCTCCCAACCCTTGAAACTTCAATTGGCTGAACTCTTTTTATGATGAAAGATATGGCTGGGTTTAGCAAAAGGAATGGAGACCGGGGTGGTGTAAAAAGACCAATTTTTTTTCAGTGGATAAATCAGTAAGCCATTGCTACACATTTGAACCTGTTTTTGGATGGCTTTGGCTATTTTAATGAATGCTTTTGTAGACCCTGCCTTTTCCTGTGATTCCCCCTGTAGTTACTAGGTTGGACTGAAGCTGGTGAATCACCTTACTCTGGTCAACAAGGGCATTCCATTGTGGTGGACGTGGTGGGTCCAGGAACTCTTCCCATCTGAGAGACACCAGGAAGGTGGCAGGGGGACAGGGAACCAGAGAAGCATTGTCTCCTGCCCAGAAAACACAACAGCACATGTTACACAGCTAGCATGGTCCTGATTCTTCCAAATGAGGAAAAGTGCTCTTTGCTTTTCAGCAGGAACCAGGGCAGAAGAGAAGACATCACTCTGTGGCTCTCAGACCATATGGGATTGGGTAGAATTTTGCAAGAGGAGCAAGGTGGACAGGCCGAGATGCTCTGACACCAGGCCAAGTGGGCAGCAGCACTGTGTCGCCACCGTCACTGCAGGTGTGGGCGGTGACAGTGGGGGTGGTCTTCAGAAGATCTGGATGAAATGCCTTTCGTAGGGAGCGGATGTCTATATTCTCACATCAAATAAAGTCCGTGCAGGTTCCCTTCCTCTTTTCTTTCTTAGGCTGTGAGATAGAGTGGAGGAACGTTGCCTGAAAGCCACTGGAGGCTCTTCGGCACTCATTTTCCAAGTCAATCCTGATGTGGGGCCCACAGTATCAAAATACGCTTAACTCACCTATCGCTGGGATGGGGTCCCTGGGTGACCACAGGGCTTCCACGAGGTCCTCAACAACCCAGTTCCCAGAGTTGGGCTCTGCTATTTGCTCTTGATGCCATCTTGTCCTCTCAGAGTCTGTCCTGTTCAGTGACGGGGCTCTGTTTTCCTGGGTGCAGATATCTCTGGGGTGACCATATGCCCACCTGCTCAAGACAGCTGCTAGCCTGGGATTACCCACTGCTGGGCTCTGCACCTCTAATTAGCACCTGACTGTAACTTTTCAGAAACCCCAGGGTTGCCAACCTCAGCCTTCCTGGGTGGATCTTCTGATGTTTCCAAGTCCCCGTGGGCCTGGTCTCCCAGTCCCTGTGGTAACTAGTGGTTGGATCTTATCGCTTCTATTCTGCCCCCTCTCTCCTTGTCTGCTTGGGAGGGTCCCCGTCCTCAGGGCTGGAGCACTGCTATGAGCACTAAATGACACTACCGTTCCGGTCCCCAGGAGTTTTCATCCAGTTGAGAAGACAGAACCTACACATGTACAATGTATACAAGGTACATTTTAAAATATTTTAAATAGATACAGACTTTAAAAGGTAACAGGCAGGTCACAATAAAGCACACAATTAGTTGCCTAATACATTTTATAGACAATTACTGTAGGAACCCAAAGAAAGATTGGAGTGATCAGGAAAGGCTGAATTTAACTTCTGATCTGGGAAAAGAATTACAGGTACATTTTGTATGAGCAGAAAGAAGAGGGTGGGGAGGAGGGTCATATGAGCTAAATTGAGTCCCCCCCACCACAAATTTTAATGTTGAAGTCTTGACCCTCAGTACCTCAGAATGTGACTGTATTTGGAGATAGTCTTTAAAGAGGTAATTAAGTTAAAAGAGGTTATATGGGTAGGCTGTAATCCAATATGACTGATGTCTTTATAAAAAGTGGAGATTTGTACAGAGACATAGGCATGCAAAGAGAAAAACCATGTGAAGACACAGAGAGAAGACAGCCATCCATAAGCCAAGGAGAGAATCCTCAGAAGAAACCAAATCTGATGACACCTTGATCTTGGACTTTCCAGCCTCCAGAATTATGAGAAAATACATTCCTGTTGTTGAAGCCACCAGTCTCATTTGCACTGTACTGTAAGTGATGGCACATTATAGCCCCTGGGCACAATCTGGCCCATAACCTGTATTTTTTGAGCTAAGAATAGTTTCTACATTTTTAAAGGGTTGCTGCCCCCACCCCCCAAAAAATCAAACAAAGAAGAATATATGATAGAAACTGTATAGCCCACAATGCCTAAAATAGTTACTATCTAGCCATTTACAGAAAAAGTTTGCCAACTCCTGGTGTACATTAAATAGATTTTTATTTTTTGGTTTATCTGGGAACATCCTCCCTTTCCCCCATTTATGACAATGCCTCTTGGGAAAATGCATTCTTGACTTCTACACAGATGAACTTGGAATCCATCCAGCTCATAAACCAGGGACTGTCTGTCTGTGCCTCTCTGTATTTTTCGTGCCAAGAGCAGTACCAGGTGCAGGAGAGGTAGTTTGCTGCTGTTCACGATCAGTGTGGATACAGTGTCCCACAGGCTTACTGGGAAGAGGAGTACATATTCCCACAACTGCCTTTGGGAACTTTGCGTCCCTGAGGACCTTAAGGTGACAATCGCTTCTGGCTTTGCCTGACATGTCACCCTGTGGAGCAAACCCACAGTGTCATGTCCTACCCATTCCCTGGCTCTGCACCTGCCTCTCTAGGGGGAAAGAATGGAATTACATGTGCTTGTCTTTCAGCCAAGGAGAAAAGTATAGACAAATGTGCACTCAGCTTCTAGAACAATCCTGGGCTGCCCACCTCGGCAGAGGTCTAGCAGGAGACAAGGTACAAATAGAACCGGAATCATGCGTTAGAGATGAATGAGTGAAATATGAAAGTCAGGGTGGCAAGAAACACAGTGGATGTGGAGACAGGGAGGTGTCACGGAAAAAGGAGTTGGAGGCTGGACATGGGGACATTCAAAGAAATCCTTAATACCCTGGCCCTGCCCTGTTTCTTCATAATCTAAGTGTAGATAATAATCACTTCTTTCTCTATCTTCTTGACCTGGGCAAAATCACTTTGACAAGTAGAAAGTGTTCTATAAGTGGACGGAACTATTAAACTCAAATCGAGGTTTTCTGTCCTGGCTGCTTCCCTAGTACATTTGAATACACCCACTATATTCAGGCTTTTTAACAGGCCAGTGCCTTCATTATTTTTTTTTTTTTCCAAATGCAGAATAAATCTGCCCTTATATTTTTTACCTAATTAAGTCTGTATTTTCCATAGGTTAGCAATAATCATTTCCAGCTCATAACATAGCTACTCTGAATACGATATGGAGGGAAAGTAATGTAATAATTCCTGAGCCACGTGAAAAGGAAAGGCAATTATTTTGTCTTTTGAAATGAGTGAGCAATCAGCTTTAGGACAGTTCCTCGCTTGTCAGTTGCAGCAAAGCATTACTAAGCCAACCTGCGTTGAGCAATGTCTATGGTAAGTCATCCCCTTCCTCAACAGTCCCTTCCTTTCTCCCACAACTTTCCTTTTAGGTGGGAGAAACAGAAATCCATGTTGCAGTAGCAAAGAAGAAATGACGTTTTCCTGCACAGAGCAGATAAGGCCACTTCTCAGCCCCACCCCCATGACATTTGGGTCTGGGAGCATGAAAGAGAAAGTGCTGATGGCAAGGGGCCTGCGTCCTCTGCTGAATCCTCTCTTGCTTTTGCCAGCCCAGCCCCACAACAGCCGTCTCCACTCACTCCTCTTGCAGGGACTTTGGAGGCCCGAAGGCCACTGCTGCCACTGCTTTTGCAAGATGATGAACACCCCACAGCCTGGCTCAGCCCTGCTCCACAGCACAGCGTGTAGACCGGAGCAGGTGCCAGTAGCGTTCCAACTGGGCTCGACTGGTGCTGTGTGCAGGTGGTTTCATGGTTAAGAGTCCTGGTAGTGTAAAAAGAGATCAGAGTAACCAGTGGGCACACCTCCAAGGTCTCCACATTTGCCACCTCTGCTTTCTCTTTAGTCACTCTGGCTTTTGCTTGCAGAGTATACCTTCCACCTGCTCGGGCTCCCTTTGCTGATGAGCAGAGGTTTTCTGTTTGTTTGTTTTATTTTTTAAATTAAGCCATCAAGTACTCGTACACAGAGGCAGCATCTTTTTGGCAAAAAGACCTGAGCAGAACCAGCCTTGGCAGCAAATGAGAATGCCTGTGAAGCTGTGAATAAAGAGGGAATAGTTACCTGCCCAGGCAAATAGTTCCCCAGATGTTCTCACGCTCAGGCCATAACCATGAAACCTACAGGGCCAGGAGGTCTGCATGATGGCTCACTTTGAAGAGGGGGAGAAGCCCAGATACTCTGGACACACAGCTTTCATGTGTGAAAGGAAATCCAGGAACAAGCAGATGCCACCTGGTAAGTAGCCTCAGCTGCCAACAGATGCCTCACTTTCAAAGACTGCCCAGGCCTCTGGCTACCTGGAAATCAGCATTCTGAACCTTTTTCCCATGATGACATCTGTGAAATTCACAGCTTGACACACTCTCTGCAATTCTTGCTGAAATACCTGAACTCCTTTTCCCCTCTCCAACTCAAAAAAGAAAAAAAAAGAAAGAAAGAAAGAAAAAGAAAAAAGAAAACAAGGTGGGATACAGGTGAGTAAGAATGAGTGATGTTGCGTTTGTTTTCATTTATTTTTAAAAGGGACATACTTCCTAAAAGTGTTCATATTAACTGTGTTTGGAAATCAGTAATGTGAATACACCACCCAATGTGTTTTCTATCCACAATTGTGTTTTGCTGTTCTTGGCCAATGAGGCTTTTCTGCACTCTCTTATAAGTCCATCTTCTCCCAATTTGGTATAATATGTCCTTCTTGCGAGGCCTTAATAACATTCCAGGACATTATCCTTTAAAAAAGTGGTGCTGTTTAATAGAATTGCAGACACCAAACCTTTCCAACGGCAAACTGCTCTTGGGTTTGGCTGGTTTTCAGATTTGGCAGCATATTTCCCAAGTTTAACTTGGAGGCAAATCCCAAGGAAATGAATCATCAAAAAGTTTGGGTATGGTTTGGTGTTCTCAGAATACCCCATCCTGACTGAAGGATTTTTATCCCCACTATTTATGAACTGGGGGTGCAATGGGGAAGGTACAGGCTGAGAGTTAGGGAGACCCAGGTTTCAATCATGGTTCTTCCTTGACCTTAGGCAAGTCTCGACCATCAGATTTTCATCTCCAAAATAGGAATGACAGAGTCACTGTAAGGTTTAGAAACAATGGGTGCAAGATGCTCTGCAGATGCCTGGCATACAGGAACATCTAACAGAAAAGCCTTAAGAGAACAGTTACTACCCTAGTACTACTGTTTAGAGGGAGAGCAAAGTTCTTATCCCGATCCTGAAAGAATCGCTTCTCAGCAATGAAACTTATCTTTCCAATCAAGGCAGAAGAGAAACAGGTTTGCATATGCCAGTTCTTCCCAGATGCCTGCCTCCATAACTGGACACCCACATCTGGTAGAGCTGCTGGGGCCACATGGAAAGACCAGAAGAGTTGAAAACTCCAGCCAACGTCCAAGTGCCGGAATCCAAGTTCTGAAAACAAGGCTGAGTATCTCTCTGGCCAATAAGAAGACGTGTTCCAGAAAAAAGGCTGAGAAAGCAGTCATATTCTAGGCCCAAACACAATCAGCTACAAAACCCAAACACACATGCAAATGTACCATCTATTGCAATGTGGAAAGAGATGTGCCTTTTAGAACAATTTAAAGAAATTATCATTTTGCTGCAAGGGAAGAAGGTAAAGACGATGAGGTTACTACCCTTGCTTAACTTACCCTTACATAACAGCTACACCTGATTTGAAATTCTTAGATGAAATGATCCAAATTGGGGCAAGAGGCCAGGGAAATGGTCAGTAGTGTTTGATCAGTGATTCACGTCAAGAATTATTCCAAAACTATAAATTCTATTTTAGATTCTTATTTTGGAATGACAGGCATATTTGAATTTTTACATATAGTTCTCATCATTATTAGTACTGTACTGAGTAATTAAGGTTTATCGAAATTTGGTATACATAAAGCAAAAAAATTGCATATTCCCCAAGTTCCTGCATAAAGTGGGTATAGATAAAGTTGAGTGGGCTACTGAATATTTTACCAGAATAAATGTTTGCAAACTCCTGCTTTAGACAGTTCTTCGGTGACCAGCCAGTATCTGTCTGAAGCTAAGCACAAGTCTCTTTCAAATTTCGGGAAGGATGTACCTAGATCACAAAGTGCATTTCAGCATGCACAGGTGAGCCTCATCCATTATGCAATAGCAAAGCAGAAGAGAAGACATGGAAGTCAATATCTCACCCTTCAAACTATTATAAACTTTAGGTTTTCATAAAGGAGTTCTGGGAAAGGTAAGTGATTTACCAGGAAAGGCCTTTCTAGATCACACAAAAGGCTGTGGAGTAATTTGGCATCTTCTGTGTTAGCATGAAGTTAGCACCAATCTCACCCCAATGTCTTGATCTTTTTTTTTTGGTGGCTGGCTGGTCCAGCCATCCAAACCCTTGACCTTGGTGTTACAAGGCGGCTCTCTAACCAACCGAGCCTAATGGCCAGCCTGATCTTTAAATATGTTACAGAATATGCCTTTCTTCTTCTGATCTTGGAATTGCTTAATGGATTTTTGTCCCTAGTAGTTAAGTTGANAAGCCTTAAGAGAACAGTTACTACCCTAGTACTACTGTTTAGTATGGATGGGCCAATCCAATTAGGGGGTGAGAGAGTTAGAAGCCTTAATCTTTTGGAGAGAGTTATATACACCAGGTGATTACAGGCAGAAGCAGTCTTGAGTGAGACACGAGACAGGCAAAAGCAAGAAAACTGATGAGCACAATACATTTCTGAAATCCTTGCAATAGTCTGGGGGAATTTTCAAATAAAGAGATTCAAGGTCTCTCTGAATACATACGATTTGAATTGCAGAATAAACTCAAATTTCGCCAATCCTGTAATGTCATGTTGATTTTTGTGATGTTTAAACAATCCCAAAGCAACTGCTTTTTATAACACATTAGGGAAGACATTTTAACCAGTTACTCTGGGTAAATTCCTCTAACTCCAAATAGAAGCAGTAAACATGGGAGTATAAATATGACAATCATTTGTGTGACTGTAATAACAATTTTAGATCGTTTTTGGCATGCTTAAAGGTACAGAAATTTTTGTGGATGAGTAAAAAGTAACTCAGCTCCTATATTGTTTATTTCGTTTTGACCAAGCTTTGGGTGANAAAAAATGTTAAAAAAGTTTGTCTCCCTGGAGAGAGAAGGGCTAGAGGAGAAAGCAGCAGACAATTATTCACAGATGGTTCTACACGGATACAATGTCATGGTTTTTATCTGATGACCTAAAGATCTTCTAGTTGGTTCTTTTGATTAGAAGTGGCATTCACGCTCGTTTTCTGGTGTTCCTAAGCTTTCCCATATCTAAAATTTAAATTTGTCTGTAAAGGTGTTTAAAGATCATCTCTAATATGGAACCATATTTTATAGAAGAAAAACTCTGACCACTCTTCCCACAGAGACGCTCTTCCCGTAAGTGGGAGGGAGAGCAAAGTTCTTATCCCGATCCTGAAAGAATCGCTACTCAGCAATGAAACTTATCTTTCCAATCAAGGCAGAAGAGAAACAGGTTTGCATATGCCAGTTCTTCCCAGATGCCTGCCTCCATAACTGGACACCCACATCTGGTAGAGCTGCTGGGGCCACATGGAAAGACCAGAAGAGTTGAAAACTCCAGCCAACGTCCAAGTGCCGGAATCCAAGTTCTGAAAACAAGGCTGAGTATCTCTCTGGCCAATAAGAAGACGTGTTCCAGAAAAAAGGCTGAGAAAGCAGTCATATTCTAGGCCCAAACACAATCAGCTACAAAACCCAAA
>NW_007740479.1:4113-6390 GCF_000696425.1 Galeopterus variegatus | reverse complement strand
TTTTTTTTTTTTTTTTGGTGGCTGGCTGGTCCAGCCATCCAAACCCTTGACCTTGGTGTTATAAGGCGGCTCTCTAACCAACCGAGCCTAATGGCCAGCCTGATCTTTAAATATGTTACAGAATAGGCCTTTCTTCTTCTGATCTTGGAATTGCTTAATGGATTTTTGTCCCTAGTAGTTAAGTTGAATAAATGACCCTTATGTCTACTCTTGGGAAAAGCCATACATAGTTTGCCTGATTGGATTTTTTTCAACGCTCCCCAGACCCAAGAGCAGAAAATGTGCCTCCATTACATCCTGAAGCATAACAAGTGCCCCTCACCCTCATCTTTAGGGAATAAGGAGCATATTCAGGCAAAGTGCAGCAAAAGGTAGATCTCACTGTCAAGTTTCACTCAAGTTGAGAAACTGAATATATGTTTCGGAAATGGCGGAGTTTTAAAACTCTGTCTAAAAATGATATGGCTGGGTATCAGCCACCCTCTCCCCCCTCTCAGCCCTCTCCCCGTAAATGTCAGATGTGGCTGTCAGGAAGTTTAGCCTGAAAATAAAATCCCCTCACTTGCATCAAGAACTAGCTCCAAACTTAGAGTGTGTGCTCAAAATATTCATGATGAAATCATAATCCTATATTTATAGTCTTCTGGATTGTGTATGAAATTCTGTTTCCCATGGTGTTTTTCATTGAAAGGACCAGGCGTGGAAAGCAGGCTCACAGGATGATTCAGAGAGCATTCAGCATCATCCTGGACCGCTTGGTCGTGAGACATCCTCCCTGTTCCCTGCACCCTGCTCGCTGCCTGATGAGCTGGGTCTCCTCCCCTACCCGCTTCCAGATGGTCCCTTGTTTGATGGTCCTGTCTTGTCCTCCAGGAACAGTGAGCTGGCCTTCCGGAAAGGAAGTGGGCTGCATACCTAAGGTCATCCTCCCTTCCTTCTGACCTTTCCTGTCCTCTAGACTTCGTCCCCATTTTCACTGAGGGAGATGGTGTGGATCTTAATGGTTGGAACTTGATGGTTCTCTCCAAGGCTGGGGCTTGAGGGCCCCACACAGCAGCAGACCTGCAAAAAGCTTTTACTTCTCACCCGGGCCGTGGTACAAGCTGATTCGTCTTTGGACACTGTAATCCTGGCAGATCCACGGGACAAGGAAGAGAAAAATTTCCATTCACAAACCCCATCTGTCTTGGAGATTTTATAGAAGGTCTCTCTTGATCCCACTGGGATACGCACTGTGTCTCTGTGCTGGGCCTCCAGGGCTTGGCTGGGTGGGTGCAGGGTATAGCCCAGGGCGTGTTTGTAAGACTGCTTTCTGCGGAGACACTGAATTCTCAAGACATTCTGAAAGGCCTTTTTGAACTCTTGACTGGAGCACGGGTAGATGATGGGGTTGATGCAGCTGTTTAGGTATCCGAGCCAAAATACTATTTTAAAAACTGTTTCCGAGGGCTTGAAATCAGGGAAGAAAGACCCTGGAAGAAAACACACAGCATTTGTACATATTATTCGTATTTTAAAAACTGTTTCCGAGGGCTTGAAATCAGGGAAGAAAGACCCTGGAAGAAAACACAGATTTGTACATATTATTCATAAGCCAACAGGCTAGGAAAACAAGCAAACATCTTTTAATATCTTTAAAAAGTCTCAAATGATTCCAAATGCTTTTGAATTTCTCACATTTGATTGACTAGCCTCTGTGGATGAAACCCCTTTTTAATATCCTGAAAGACCATCCTTACTTGGTACCATCAATTACGGGGCAGGCTCAATGAACAGGGTTGTATTGGCTCTCAGTGACTGAATATAACTTGATGGCTCTTGTGAAACCTTAAAAAATAAAAACATGAAATTTAGCCTGTGTCTACATGTGTAAGTTGTTTTGCCCGAATTTGAAAATGAGTTGAAATCCATTCAAATAATCCATATTAAAATTCAGTTCCCTGGATATCCCCTTTATTCTCCAACTCAGTGTCGTATATACACAGCCTAAATGTTGATGAATTCCTTCCCTCCTGAATACTGGAACTATGTATTTTAATGAGAATATCAAATTTGGAAAATATTGGCTTGGCCAGTGATTCTCAATCGTTTTTCCTAGAAGACGCCTTTTGATGTTTTTTATTTTTATTGTTTATTTATTTATTTATTAATATTACTATTTTTTTTACATTCTTTTTTTTATTTATTTTTTTATTTTTTATTTTTATTTTGTCAATATACAATGTAGTTAGTTATTGTGTCCCATCACCAAAGCCTCCCTCCCTCCTCCCTCTCCCC
>NW_007740479.1:1826-3406 GCF_000696425.1 Galeopterus variegatus | reverse complement strand
TGTGTGTGTGTGTGTGTGTATGTATGTGTGTGAATTGATTCATTCTATGATGCCTTTTGATGTTACATACACTCCCCTTCTCAGTGTCCCCCCAATGACTCCCGGATGTTTGTCGATTGCTTGACATGTGGGGTCTTCCACAGACCCTGGCCTAGCCAGCTTTCAAACGTTATTGCTTTATGATTCTTTTACTCTAGCCAGACTCACTACAACCTTTTCCCCAAGTCATTGGTCATTTTGTTGTCTCAAGTTGAGCCACTGTGTGTTCAGAGTCCTTTCCCGTCCTCTCTGCCTAGCCACATCTCATCATCACGGGGCCCGAACTGGGTCTCAGGTCTGTTTACATCCTGCACAGTGACTGCCACAGAGCTCCTGGCAGCGGAATAGCAAAACCATGGGGGCTTCAGGTGGGAACAGGCTTAGGCATTATCTTATTCAATTTTGAATTAAAAAATGATTATTAAAGAGCTTGTCACAAACTTGATAGCTATAGTACTAACATAAGATGGATAAAGGGAATAATCCAGTGTTCTTTATTCTCTTCTCCCCAGACTTTCAGCAGTTCTTAGTAAAGGTGCTTTATGAATTACACGGCCCCAAACTTCCCTCTTTGCTCCTTTCTTAGGCTGTAGAAGAATATCTGAATTTTCGTTTCTCCTCTTTTCTTTTCTTTCTTTACTCCCCAACTCCCATTCCTTCTTCCACCAGTGTTTAGTCTCAATTTTATGTACACTTGGCCGAGTGGCTTTGGGGCAGTCTTACTATTCCTTTGGGCCTCAGTTTTCTTATCTGAAAAAGAAGCAGATTAGATGGATAATTTCTAATGGCTCTGCACACAGTTTTTCTTTGTTTTCAGCCTGTGGTCTTGTTTGTATGTCTTTGTTTTTCTCTTTGGCTCTTTGGGCCCATCAGAATCATGATAGAGTGCTGGGTACACTTAAAATCCACTCTGGCAGCTTACCCGGGGACCTGACGCATGGAGAAGGGGACTGGACCCCATTACCACAACCAGGCATACTGCGCCAGCACCTTGGGCCCTGCCCAGGGACCCAGGGCATGGAGAAGGGGACTGGACCACCCTCCCATAACCAAGCACACTGAGCCAACACCTTGAGGCACACCCCGGGGCCCAGGGTATGGAGTCGGGGACCAGACCACCCTCCCACAACCAGGCACAACATGCCAGCATCTTGGGGCCTGCCCAGGGACCCGAGGCAAGGAGAAGGGGAATGGACCTCTCTGCCACAACCAGGCACACCACGCCTGTACCTCGGGGCCCACCCAGGGACCCAGGACATGGAGAAGGGGACTGGATCCCTCTCCCACAACCAGGCACATGGTGCCAGTGCCTTGGGCTCTGCCCAGGGACCAAAGGCATGGAGAAGGGGACCAAACACACCACACAGCCAGGCACACCACCAGTGCCAAGGAGTATGCCAAAAACAGCACCCCCACGTGGGTGGCCCACCACAGCCATCACAATAACCATGGCTGCCATGAAAGCGGCTAGACGCCACAACCACCACACAGATGGTCCGCCAACCACTGGAGTGCATTCACACAAGAGTCACCAGCAGAGA
>NW_007740479.1:0-937 GCF_000696425.1 Galeopterus variegatus | reverse complement strand
ACAGATGGTCTGCCAGCCACTGGAGTGCATTCACACAAGAGTCACCAGCAGAGACAAAGAAAAGAAGAGGATGTCTCTTTCCACAAAACCCATTTCAGAGTGACAGAAGAAGCATCTGCTCTATGATAATACTGGGGGACCTGATCACATCTCTCAGCATTGGACAGATCATCTAGGCAACAAATCAACAGAGTAATCATTATTCTTTCAGAAGGAGAGAAGAAATCTAGGGTAATTAGAGGAGGGAGGGGGAGGGAATGGGGGAAGGGGAGAGATTGGACACGGGGCATAAAGAATAATTACGATTTGTGACAATATATATGCTACTAATACTGATTTAATCAACATATCTCAATGTTCAACCCTAAAAATATGTATAATCGATTTTGATTCAATAAATAAAATAAATTATTAAAAAAAAAAAAACAAAAAACATCCACTCTGGCAAACAGTGCTCTGAAGTTTAGCAGAAGATCTCATAAATATAAACAAAGAGTAAACTTAATATGCTGCAGAACCCAAAGAAGACCCAAAAATGGCGTGGTGGTTAATGGGAGCATTTATTATCTCTGAAGCGTACTACCTGCTAAGTTCAATGTTTCTCAAAGAAATTAACACGCACACACAAAGATGATGGATGTTTACTTAGGAAAACATGTGAAGTGCGAAAGTTTTATTCTTTAGCTTCAAAGCTTTGAATGTTGTCCTGTAATTACAATAAAGTTGACAGTCATTGAGTGCTTGGTTAGAGCCAGGCACTGTGCTAAACACTTTACATAGAATTTAATCATCATTAATACCATAAAGAGACGGGCCGGCCCGGTGGCGCACTGGATAGTGCGCCGCTTGGGAAACACGGCGGCGCTCCCGCCCGAGGGTTCGGATCCCACATGCAGACCGGTTCCCGCTCACTGGCTGAGCGAGGCGCGGGAGCAAC
>NW_007740478.1:29521-29892 GCF_000696425.1 Galeopterus variegatus | reverse complement strand
GTGTAACAGCCAGGAGGAGGGTGGCCAAGCCCATGTCATGGCTAGCCCCTGTTGTGGCTGCTGTTGTGGAGACAGGGCTTTACCCCCGAGGAGCCCCACCCGGGCCTCGGACCCCTTTCCAAGTGGGGTTTTACTAGAGGCCAGTCTCTTTCCAGCTCTCTTGGTACCCTTGGGCATCTCAGAGGAGAAGTCCTCACTGTCATTCCAACCTGCCCCCAGCAATATTCAGAGCTCAAGTCAAACTCCCAAAATAGTGGACCTGGTCTCTACAGTACCCACGTGTACGAGGGTTTTCTAGGTACATGTCCTCTCGTTGCTGAGGTCTACAGGTGAGGACTGGGGCTTATCCATGCCTGGGAAATGTCTCCTTT
>NW_007740478.1:23744-28521 GCF_000696425.1 Galeopterus variegatus | reverse complement strand
AGCACACTGTCCCGTCATACCTGCCCGAGGTGTGTTATGTTCACCAAGTCATCGTTGTCCAGTCTCACATTGGCAGCTGGGCCTGGAAACTAATAAAGCTAACCAGGAAATGACTTGGGAGGCCTTGTGCCAGTATACAGGTCCTGGCAGGCCGCGCGCGCCGGGGCCTGGCCCCGCCCCGGGGTCGTCCTCATGTGCAGGCTGGGGCTCACCAGGCCTGGAGGAGCCACCCGGGTTGTCCTGTCCTGCCTCAGTCTCCCCATCTGTAAAGGGCTCAGGACCAGAGTCATGGGGCCCGCCTGGGCCGCCCGCAGCAGCCCCTGGCACTGGCACGGTGCCCCCTCCCCAGACTCCGCATGAAGGCAGGGAGCTCAGCCCCGGATAGTAGGATCTAGTTGTTTGGACAAGTATGTTACTGGGGCGAAGGAAGGGCCATATGTTTGTCTTAACACACCCAGGGCTTGTCTGTCCCTTTCATGTACATAAAGGGAAAAGGGTTTAGTGAGGTCAGGCAGGTGTAAAGAAGGGGCCACGACCAGAGCCTGGAGGAGTTTTTGGAATGGCTTATCTGGTGAAGATGATAGGGGTTCATTTTGGTCTCTTTTGTAAGGGCATATAGTGGGCGGGCCAATAAAGAGTAATTTGGGATCCATGCTCTAAAGTATCTCACTAGGCCGGAAATGAGGGCTAAAAGGAATGAGGCTACGGAGGAGGAAGATGGGGATATAGAGATGGAAACATGTAACTGGGCGAGAATATCTCTTTTAATAGAGGGACGGGACATTGAGGCATGACCAAAAAATGAGTGGGAGAAAGGAGGTGAAATGCCTTTAATGTGGCAAGTTAGTGGAGGCGTTCTGCGGGGGTATATATGTTTTTTTCTACCCCGACTATAGGGGAAATGTTAAGTGTGGTTGGGCCCTAAAACTCCTTTAAGACTGAGAAAGTGGCTCCTATGTCCAGGAGGAAGGAGACGGGTCGGCCATCCACAACAATAGTCACCCTGGGCTCGCTTCTTGTGATGGTCATGGTCGGGAAGGACCCAGGGCCCCATCAGTCTTCTTCTTCCTCTTCAGCCAGTCCCACCAGAGGTGTTTGAGGTGCCCGGGATGGCTGAGGCCCGTTAGGCCAGTCCCCCCTTCGGGTGAGTGGACAGTCGGAGCCCAAATGCCCCATTTTTTGGCACTTAGGACATGGCTTGGTGGACTTTCTGGGTGATGGGAAGTTCCGGACTGTATGCCTGAATGACCCATTGGAATTTTTTAATGTAAGTAGAGGGGTCGGTGGTGAAGTACCCTAATCTCTTTTCTAGCTGGGCGAGATCGGCTAATGAAAAGGGAACATGTACTCTAACAACCCCCTCCTCCTACTCCCCCCCCCTCTTCTGGGGAAGGTGGCTCGGGGGGGCCTCCTCTCCCTCCTTTCCTCTCTCCTCCAGGAGGAGGCAGGAGGGAGAACAGGCTGACCAGGTGGCCCCTCACCCCGCGGCAGTTGCCCTGGAGACCAAGGCTGTTTACTGGCCGGCCGGCCGGCCGGGCGCAGGAGGCGGATAGAGCGGAGTTAACTGAGGGGGTTGGGGAGCAGAGGAAATTGCAGGAGAAGGAGACCTGAAGGGGGGGGGTTCATCCACAGGGTCAAAACAGAATTAGGGGGTGGTGGAGGCAGTGAGGATGAAGGAGGTTTGGAAGCAAGGAGAACTTGGGAAGGAGAACAGGTGAGACAGAGAGAGGGATTTTGGGCAAGCAGGCGGAAAGCCTCCACATATGGAATCTCTTTCCACTTTCTCAGGTGCTGGCAGGAGTTAATAAGGGCCCGGAGAATGTCGGGATCAAGTGTGCCCCCAGGGGGCCACTTATTTTGGTTATCTAAGGGATAATAAGGCCAATTTTTGTGTGCAAAATTCAGTGAGGAGTATGGGTTTAATGTCAGGCTTGAGAGATAGGGTGGTAAGGTTGTTTAAGAGACATTGTAAGGGTGAATCACCCCGGAGGGAGGAGGCGGAAGCTCCCATTCTGAAGAGGATTAGAGAGAGAGAGAGGTTTTTAAAAGGAGGATAGAATGAGCCCTCCGGCCGGATGAGAAGGACGGAACTCAGAGGGCGTCCCCAATGAGTCGTGCTGTTCTCAGGAGATGGGTTCCTGGAACCCAGGAAGGAAGGGGGTGTAGGTCATCACCTAGACCGTCGCTTCCCATAGGCAACTGTGCCGGAAGCCGGAGGGACCTAGCACGCTAGGGTTTACTGGACAGCGGGGGTCCTGGACCCGGTAGGAGGAAGGTTAGATGGGTTCAAGGATGAACCCAGGAAGGAGGAAGGTTAAAAGGAGTGAGAGAAAGAGAGAGGGGGAGGAATGGGAGGTTCAGCCTCTGGGGCCGGGGACGTGACAATGCCGGGGCCAGGGGAATGTGATTAGGGTGAAGGTTTAAATAATCTACAAGCCTGACAAAAGGAAAAAGGGGCTTACTTAACGGATGAGCCGGTGGTGGGTGAAGGAAGTCAGAGCCGGAGAAAATGGACGAGGGCGGACCGTCAGTCCCGGGGGTTCGTGGAGGGGTCCGAGGAAGTCCGAGGAAGGAGTCCCTGGCGCCGGGTGAACTCCTCCCAGGTTTCGGCACCAATGAAAGGGCGCACAGACCCGAGCTGATAAGTCGACAGGACCTGAGATGACAGTTTGCCAGAGAAGTTCCACTTTATTCAAGGACTACGCGTACATTTAGAGGGAGCTGCGTTCTGGGTTTGGATAGGGGGTGGACCGGCGGTAGCTGATTGGACGGGGCTGGGCAGGAAGTGAGCCCTGACCTGTGACTGGCTGAGGTTTGGCGTGGGTGGGCTTGGGTGTTGGCACCAGCAGGCTTGTTTACTGCGGAGAAGAACCAGGAAGGGCACCATATTGCCAGGGTGTGTCCCTGTTCAGGCGCCCATGGGGTCCCTACAGTAATGGATGTGATATGTATGACTATAATAACTTTGCTTCTACAAAGGGTAAATATGTGACTTTTATCACATAAACTGCTGCCCAAGTTGGGGTTCATTTAGTTTCTGTTTTGCCTGACTCCAGAGGACTACTAAGGATTAATTGTGAAATTAAAATGTAATCTGAAGGGCCTGGTGATCTCAGGAGTTGATGCCTCCAAGTTCAGGATATCTTCTGTTATATTAATTTACTTTCGCAGCCAGATTTAATGTTCAAATTTAGCAGAAGCTACTAGCATCAAACTTAACTTATCCAGTCTCCATTATATTAACAATTGATCAGCTAGAAAGACACAAAATATTCCATCAACTTCTTTTGAAAAGCCATTTGACCTGCTTGTACCTGGGTAAGATGAAGGAAAGGAAACATAATAGCTGTACTGATATCTTAGTGTCCCAATTTTTCAGCAGTTGAGTCCAACCAATTTGTATTGAGTCTGTATTGTGTTCAGGTGCTATGGAGGATTGAAAAAATCAATCAGATGCGTGTATACTTTGAGGCACTTATAATCGGGCAAATATGGGCTCAGATGGCTGTGGCACACAGCTGGGGATGGATATGGTGATGCGAAGGTATTATGAGCCCAAAAGAAGGATGTGTAATTAGTTTGTTCAGGGGTCAGATTGTGTGTTGCTCAGAAAGCAAAATTAAGATCGCTGTAGATAAACAGCCTAAGAAAAATGCTGATTAAAATATTATGTATAAGTCAAAGAACGATAGCACAATTGTTTGGTTTTGAAGCGTAGCAAAAGAGCTTTTTTTTTTTTTTTTGTCTTTTTGTCTTTTTTCGTGACCGGCAACGGATCACAACCCTCAGTGTCGCGCCCGGGACCGGCAACCCTCGGTGTTGCCCCCACTCCTCGCTCAGCCAGTGAGCAGCCGGTCTGTATGTGGGATCCGAACCCTCAGCGGGAGCGCCGCCGTGCTTCCCAAGCGGCGCACTGTAGCAGTGAGCCACCGGGCCAGCCCCCGCAAAAGAGCTTTTTAAAAAAAAAAAATGGAGGTTCTGTTTTAAAGATGGATGTAGTTTTTTAAAGAATTAACTTTGATTAGTTAATATACTCATCTAGTACAAAATTCAAAAGATTTCAAAGACACACAGTGGAACATCTCTTCTGCTTTTTCTTATCCACCTGGTTTTCTTCCCTGGAGACAACTGTTAGTGTTTCTTATATTTGAGATATGCGAGGTATTTGAGACATTCATATATCTGCAAATACATATGTATATTCATCCCCTCCATTTTTTAAGCTACAAAGACAGGTATATACACTATTATATTTTGCTTTTTATGCTTAAAATATTTTAGAAATTGTTTTATTTTAGTACATATAGAGCTCGCATGTTCTTTTTTTCAAGGCTTAGTATTCCAATTTATGGCTGGACTGTAATAAGAAGTGGAGTTGCTGGGTCAAAGGATATGAGCATTTGTAATTTTAGTAGATATAGCCACATTCCTTGCCAGAGAAAGGAGTATAAATATATTCCTCCATCAGCGAATGCGAATAATTGTTTCCCCATAGTCAGTTATGGCAAGGGAGTTCATAGACAGACATCAGGGTCCTTAAACCCTGTACGGATGATAGGTAAAAATTTGTATGGGTGTATATTTTTCTGTGGAAAAAATCCATGGTTTTCATTACATCGTTAAAAAGTTCTGTGACTTAAAATAGATTTTAAAAACCCACTGTCTGGTAGGTAGGTAGTGGCCCTGAATTAGAACACATTGCTTTGTACAAGTACAGTATTTCTCTTTTACAGGAAATATTTGAGCAGAAGCTATATAACTAATTATTAGAGATGTT
>NW_007740478.1:20959-22657 GCF_000696425.1 Galeopterus variegatus | reverse complement strand
ACTCTGAACCAGAACTTGAGGAGCCATTTGTTGTACAAGATTATTTGTTGTAGATAGCTTACTTCAACAAATTCTCCAAAGTTTTATTTATTTCTGAAATAGGAGCCTAGGACACAATTCTTAGTATGGGCCATCTTTACAGAACTTTTTAAATTGACATTTGTTGAGAGGAGGGGGAGAGGAACAGGAGAAGGGGAAGATTGGATAAGGGGCATAAAAAATAAGTATGATTTGTAACAATGAATATGTTAATAAAAAATAAATTAAAATAAATTGACATTTGCTATAATAGGATTCTTCTTTTACTAACAAACTTTTGATTACAATGAATTTCTAAGATCTGGTCTGTGTTACTGATTTCAAATAATATTCTAATTACTTGAAGGCAGACTATGATACATTAAATATGCATAAGAAAAACAAAACAAAGAGATAATAGCTAAAAATCTCATAGTGGAGGTAAAATGGAATGCTTAAAAAATAGACCTCAGAGGGTCAGCCTGTGGCTCACTTGGGAGAGTGTGGTGCTGATAATATCAAGGCCACGGGTTTGGATCCCTATATAGGGATGGCCAGTTCACTCACTTGGGAGAGGGTAGTGCTGACAGGAGAGGGTAGTGCTGACAACACCAAGTCAGGGTTTAAGATCCCCTTACTGGTCATCTTTAAAAAAAAAAAAAAAAAAAATAGAACTCAGTCCTAAAGAAGGAAGGAAAAGAGGAAAAACAAAGAAAAGATGTGACAAATAGGAAAAACATTTGCATTAGGATAATGCAAATTAAACCCNTAACAGCAAAGTCATGGGTTCACCGCATCCCTCTTCCACCCAGCTGCCAGAAAAATGAATGAATGAATGAATGCCCACACTAAGTTCTGCTGCAAGTGCTATTCCAGGTAAAATTTCACCATAACAGATTCCATAGGGCCTTCACATTTTGGGATAGTGGAATTAAAATTATTGAAAGCCACAATTCCTAGTTTGTAGGTTCTAAAGAGAAAGCAGTAGCTCTACATAGTGAATTGGAAAGTTAAAAGATTTAGTTTATTTAAAGATAGTTGGTAGTGTTGTATAAAGTGTGTCTTTTTAAATACTATATTTTTATTTGTTGGCTCATTTTGAAAGAGGATTTTCTAGAGATGATTAGAATATTTTATGTGGGGAAAAGTGAGGTGGACCTATGTGTCATGCTAGATACTGGAGCAAAAGTTAAAAGGTCTGAGCTCTTGATCAGTGGTCTGTTTCTTGCCTGTCAATAGCACTCAGTAAGGGAAAAGAAAAATTATTACATACTCTGAACCAGAACTTGAGGAGCCATTTGTTGTACAAGATTATTTGTTGTAGATAGCTTATTTCAACAAATTCTCCAAAGTTTTATTTCTTTCTTTTCTTTTTTTTTCTTTTAAAGATGGCCGGTAAGGGGATCTTAACTCTTGACTTGGTGTTCTCAGCACCACGCTCACCCAGTGAGCCAACCGGCCATCCCTATATGGGATCCGAACCCATGGGCTTGGTGTTATCAGCACCGCACTCTCCCGAGTGAGCCACCGGGCCGGCCCTTTAATTTATTTATGAAATAGGAGCCTAGAACAAAATTCTTAGTATGGGCCATCTTTACAGAACTTTTTTTTTTTTTTTTTTTTTTTTTGTTTTTTTTTTCCGTGTCCGGCAACGGATCGCAACCCCCAGTGTTGCCCCCG
>NW_007740478.1:16515-20595 GCF_000696425.1 Galeopterus variegatus | reverse complement strand
AAAAGAAACTCACTATATTTTTTACTTGTATCTTTATCTTTAAAAGAATGGAAAAGATACTGTATAAACACTAAGTATAAAAAAGCTGGATTGACTACATTTGTGTTATAGAAAGGAGACTTCAGAGCAATGAAGATATTACTGGGGCAATGAAGCCCATTTCATAATGAAAGAGGTATCAATTCATTGAGAAGACACAGCAGTTCTAAACGTGTATGCATCCAGTAACAGAGTGAAGCAAAAATTGACAGTTGAAAGGAAAAGTGGACAAATCCACAATTACAGTTGTAAATTGCAGTGTTTTCTCTCAATAATTGATAGAACTAGCAGGCAAAAAAATCAGTAAGGATATAGAAGATTTGGAATTTAGGTACAGTCCATTCAATACTCTGAGTATTGAATGAATATTCAGAGTATCGAATGGACTGTACCTAATTGACATTTATAGAACATTCTACCTACATTATTTTCAAGTACACATGAACATTTACCAAAATGGACAATATGCTGGGCCATAAAACATGTTTCAACAAATTTAAAAGGATTGCAATCATGTAGAGACTGGTCAGACTACAATGGAATTAAATTAGAAATCAAAAAGAAACGGTATCTGGAAAATCTCCAAATATTTGTAACTGAAATAACATAAATAACTTTTGGGTCAAAAAAGAATTCACAAGGGAAATTAGAAAAGTATTTATAACTGAATGAAAATGAAAATGCAATATATAGAAATTTGTAGGATATAGCTAAAACAGTGTTTAGAAGGAAATGTACAGATTCAAAAGAAAGGTCTAAAATCATTTACCCAAGATTCTGCTTTAAGAAGCTAGAAAAAGCGCAATCTAAAAAGGACACAGGGCTGGTGTATTAGCCGAGTTGGTTAGAGCTCAGTGTTGATAACACCAGGGTCAAGGGTTTGGTCCTGGCCAGCAGAAAAAAAAAAAAAAAGGACAAATAATAAAGAGCTGAAATAAGTGAAATAGAAAACAAATCTGATTAGCCCCATATTTATTAAAGAAATTGGATTTGTAGTTAAAAGTCTTCACACACAAAAAAGTCCAGACCCACATGGCTTTATTAGTGAATTCTATCAAACATTTAAGGAAGAAATAATACCAGTTTTTCACAAACTTCAGAAAACATTTATGAGGCCAGGATTACCTTGATCCCAAACCAGACAAAAGACATTAGGAAAAAGGAAAACTGCAGTTCAGTCTCCCTCATGAATATATATGCAAAATCATTAAAAAATATATTAGCAAATTGAATCTAGCAATGAGTAAAAAGGATAATACATCTTTACCAGTTGGGTTTTATCCCAGTTTCAGGGTTGATTTAACATTAGAAGTCAATGTAATTCACCATATTAATACAATAAAGGAGAAAAGTTAAGTGGCCTCATATAGATACATAAAAAGCATTTGACAAATTTCAACACTAATTCACTATAAAAGCTCTCAACTAACTAGGAGTAGATCGGAACTTCATTAATCTGATAAAAGCCATCTATGAAAAACCTACAGTTAACATCATACTTAACAGTAAAAGATTGAACGCTTTCGACCTAATATCCAAAATAAATCAAGGATATTTGTTCTCACAGCTTCTATTCAACATGTTTTAAAGGTCCTAGACAGTGAAATACAAGTAAAAGGAGTAAGTTTACAGATTAGAAAGGAAAAGTAGAACTATGTTTATTTTTTAGGTGTCTTATAGATGACATGATTGTGCACATGGAAAGTCCTAAGTAAGCCAGGGCCGGCCCATGGCTCACTTGGGAACTGATAACACCAAGGCCATCGGTTCGGATCCCTATTTAGGGATGGGAGGTTAGCTCACTTGGTAGAGCGTGGTGCTGACAACACCAAGTCAAGGGTTAAGATCCCCTTACTGGTCATCTTTTAAAAAAAAAAAAAGAAAGAAAGTCCTAAGTAAGCCATAAAAAAGCTATTAGAGTTTGTTTAGCTAGGATAGAAGATTGTTTTACAAAGACCAGTTGTCTTATTTATTCTAGCAATGAACAATTGGTAATTGAAATTTTAAAAGCAATATCATTTACAGTAGCATCAAATAATGTACGATATAAAAACATTTCCCAGAACACAAGACAGAGAATATTTCTTAAGAGTTTCTTATAATAGAAGTTACCCTGTATTCCCATTTCATAGATGAGGACATTAAGGTACAAAGGACTAAGGAACATTAATTTGTTTATAAGCACACCTTTATAAACACCTACTATGTAGTTGATATTGTGCTAGGGATATACAGTGAATAAAACTGTTGATCCCTGCTCTCACAGAGTTTATAATCTAGTGGAGATTGAAGGAAGAAATAAATTTAGGGTGCTGAATTTCCAGCTTCAGCTTAGCTTTTTTTATTTAGATGAATGGTTCAAAGCCTTTACCTTTTAGTTAGACCTTAAATATTGTGACTTGCTGAGTAATTTGGACTCTTTGTGTTGCAAATTATTTTATTGTCATACATGTGTGACAGTTTATAAAGTGGTTAAAACTGGTTTTCATTGGTTAAAGTTTAATGGTAAGGACAGTCCATGGGAGGACCTCACATATAGGGAAAAAGAGGGAACTCATCTTCACTGAGCACCAACTATTTTTCAGGCACTGTATTACCCCCCACCCCAATATATAGTATGATTTTATTTAATCCTTGCAATATTAAGTAAAAGTGGTTTTAAGGTAGGTGGTTTTTCCCCTTTTACACAGATGAGAAGACCAGAGCTCATAGAACTTGTGATTTGCCCAGTTTCATACTGTGGTTGAGTGATTCAGTCCCGCACTTATCTGACTTTTATTTATTTATTTTTAAAGTTTTAAAAGAAGATCAGTAAGGGGATCTTAACCCTTGACTTGGTGTTGTCAGCACCATGCTCACCCAGTGAGAGAACCGGCCATCCCTGTATAGGATCCGAATCCATGGCCTTGTTGTTATCAGCACCACACTCTCCCAAGTGAGCCACAGGCCGGCCCCTATCTGACTGTTAAACTGTCAGTATCAGCTGTACTCAATTATTTTTCTATTGGTCACAGCCCTGAGCTATCCCTTTCTTTCCTACTCAGGAATGCAGGTAAGTGAGATTAATTTTTTACAGTGCTAACTTTGAATCTATTTATTTATTTTAAAAGTACATCACTCACAAGAAAAAAAAAACTATCAGTGATTTCTTGTGATACTCCTCACAGCCATGTCAGAGAGTTTTAAAGTGGTTTTAATACACTTTAATACAGGTTGCTGTCTATTTAAATTGCCAAATTGGTTTAACTCTGAGCCATGAGCCTGTGTCTTGGAAATATGTGCTTGAGGGACATAAGTAATAGTAATCTAGCAAAGAGTCTGCACATGGTTTATACCAAATGTAATACCATCCTTGTTAGTAGTGTAATTTTTGGAATTGGAGGGTGAGCAAATGAGATTGCCATGCTCTGGTGGAAAAATCTCCTGTCTTCCCCAACCAGATAGGTGGAAATTGGAAACAGGGTTAAGATGTGTGTGTGGAGGAGGTAGGGTTATTGGTTATATAAAGTTACTATCTTAACTTCTAGCCCTTAAAGGGACTTAGTGATGTCTGCCTAGCTCTTTACAGATTAGGAAACGGAGGCCCAGAGAGAATAGTTTGCCTCGCTAGAGGTTGTGCCGTAGTCAAACAGCAGAACTGAAATTTAGGCTCTTGCTTTCTATTATTATACAAATAAGTTGAGCTTTGCAGTAGGAATTTTGTTACACTGTTTTCTGCAGGAGATGGCATCAGGGTTTGTTTCTCATACATGGAATAATGATCTCTTCAAAACAGTAAGAGCCAGGAACCTAAACTTACTGGTCGTTGAACTTTCTTCAGGGTTACATACCTCTTGGGTATTTTAAATCCGGATTATGTTGATTTTATATCTTTGATCTTATTTTTCTATTTCTTCATTGTTTTTTTTTACTGTGAATGTGCCCCAGGATTTTTTATAGAGCTTCTTTTGTCTGTCTGTAAATATTGAATTTGCAGTTTTTTAATCTGTAAAAGAGAGTTTTTTTTTTTTTTTTTTTTTTTTTTTTTTTTTTTTTTTTTTT
>NW_007740478.1:13252-15454 GCF_000696425.1 Galeopterus variegatus | reverse complement strand
TAATTGCTTATTTCACTTAGTAGATGATTTTGGAGATCTACCATAAAGACATTGTTGGTCCATATAAACCTAGTTTGGGGCATTGTTCTTTAAATAATCATTCTGTAAACATATTTGCAGAACAGTATTTTTCACTTATTTAAAGAAGATTTACATGGGATAAAAGATTTGAAAATGGTAACCTAATCCTTTCCATAGATGATGAGGAAGCTCTGGATGGCAGGAATTATATTTGATGTTTTCCTGTGTCTACACAGTAGCAGTACAGTTCCATGGGTGTAGGTACTTCCTGTATTCAGTAAGATCTATCAGTTTGCAGTGGATATTTTTACAGTTCATGCAGTTAAAGTGTATAATTTAATGGCTGTTACAGGTTGAGTATTCCTTATCTGAAATGCTTGGGACCAGATATGTTTCAGATTTTGGATTTTTTTTTGGATTTTGAAATATTTGCAGGTAGATACTGGTTGAGCATCTCTTAATTTGAAAATCCAAAATACTCCAATAAGCATTTTTTATGTTGGCACTCAAAGTTTCAGATATCAGAGCATTTTGAATTTGAGATTAGTGATGCTTTACCTGTACTATATTTAAAGAGTTGTGAACCATTATCGCAATTTTAGAACATTTTTATTACTCCCCAAAGAAACCCTTACCCCTCAAAAACCCCATTCCTAGGGCCAGCCCATGGCTGACTTGGGAGAGTGTGGTGCTGATAATACCAAGTCAAGAGTTAAGATCCCCTTACCATTCATCTTTTAAAAAAGACAAACAAAAAAACCCAGCCCATTCCTCCAGGCTCTAGGCAACCACTTATCTACTTTTTGTCTTTGTAGATTTGCCTATTTTGGACATTTCATACTGTAAGTGATCCTTTGTGACTCGTGTGTTTCACTTAGCATTGTGTTTTCAAGGTTCATTTATGTCACAGCATAGATTAGTATTTCATTTCTTTTTATTGCCAAATAGTATTCCAACTGTATACAAAACCACATTTGTAAACAGAACCGCATTTTTTTTTTTTTAACGATGACCGGTAAGGGGATCTTAACCCTTGACTTGGTGTTGTCAGCNAGAAGTCCATCACCATTTATATTTTTGTTCCCCTGTCTTCTCCCTCTGGCTTTCTCTCTCTCTTTTTTTAAAACTTTTTATTTTGAAATTATTAAAAGCTGCAAAATACTAAAGAGAGTTCCCTTGTATCCATCGTCCAGTTTTCCCTAATGTTCACACCGTAATTACCAAATGCAAAAAATAACATTGGTACAATACTATCAACTAACCTGGTATAGAACTTAAATTTTTCCANACGGGTACTTCAAAAAGTTCGTGGAGAAACAGAATTAAAAGATTAAAAAAAAAAAAAAAAAAAAGATAATACAGGCTGGCCGGTTATCTCAGTTGGGTAGAGCACGGTACTGTAACACCGGGGACAAGGGTTCAGATCTCCATACCGCCAGCCGCCAAAAAAAAAAAAAAAAAATACAAATCTCTCCATGAATTTTTGAAGTTACCTCCCACATGCACTCTCGTGCGTCCTCCATGGAAGGGGCGGCCCAAGCGGACCAGGAGCCAGAGGTTTCCCTGCCAGGCAAGATTACCAAGGGCTCAGAAAGAACCACGGGCAGCACCCCAGGGCCGTGCCCGCCCGGGGCCTCCACCTCCTGCCCAGCACCGGTAACGCTGAGTGCCCACGGCCCTCGCAGCTGACGGCGCGCAGCACCAGGACAGACCAAGCCAGGAATCCCAGCCCGCCCAAGGGACCCTCGTGGCTCTCCGCAGTACACTAGAGATTTTTCGGGTGTGAGGTCTGTCGCGGAAGCAGAGGCACCGCCGCCACCCGGGGACACTGAAGGGGGCAGCCTTCACTCTGCTCCAAACGCTCCCTTAGGGAGCCACCAAGTTATAAAACAAACCAACAACAACCCTCGGGATAAGGCGTCCCACGAGGAGACAGAGGAAATGTCGAGTCATCGGCAAACCGGCGCGCGTGAGCTCTCACCCGAGGCTGCCGCTGCGCCCCTCTGCGGACGCGGGGAACGGCCCGGGAAGCCACCGCGCCGTGGCTGCGCCGCCCGGTCGTCCCTCGTCCGCCGGGACCCCCGCGACGCGCGCAGCCGGGGCTGCTCCGGGAAGGCGCCCAGCCCGGCTGATGCTTTCGGCGTCCCGGAGGACCCGCCCCCGGCACACGGCGCCTCTCAG
>NW_007740478.1:11510-12252 GCF_000696425.1 Galeopterus variegatus | reverse complement strand
AAAAAAAAAAAAAAAAAAAAAAAAAAGATAATACAGGCTGGCCGGTTGGCTCAGTTGGGTAGAGCACGGTACTGTAACACCAGGGACAAGGGTTCAGATCTCCATACCGCCAGCCGCCAAAAAAAAAAAAAAAATACAAATCTCTCCATGAATTTTTGAAGTTACCTCCCACATGCACTCTCGTGCGTCCTCCATGGAAGGGGCGGCCCNTGACAAACATCTGTTGAATGTCTTCTCTGCACCAGTTCAGTCTTTTATTATTCACTAAATTCTTTCTTGCGTTCATTTGGTTTTTCAGTAGACCATAAGCCTTTTGTGGACAAGACCACATCTCAAGCTCGTGTAAGCAATGATAGGTCTGCGAAGGGCCTCTCTCTACAAATATAGTACTTACTTGCACATAGCAGGTGTCTGATAAACGTTTCAGGACCCAGTCAGTATATTGCCTCCCAACTCAAATTCACAGGCTTTGGAGCCTTATTGTATTTTCCTCAAAGGCCTCCTGCTCACTACCCCCGCCCCAGCCCCCACCCCAATTCTTCCTCTGGGTCTCTGTGTCTTCCCCAGACTGGAAACCTCTGGGAGCTCAGAGGGGCAAAATACTAGGTGCTGTGAGCAGGAAGCCACTAGGAAGTGGCTGGGGTGGTGCAGATTGCCGGAATGGGTAGCTCTCATGTGATTAAAAAAAAAGAAAGGAAGGAAGGAAAAATTTCCAAGTGTGACATATGCAAAGGGAAAAAAA
>NW_007740478.1:10173-11225 GCF_000696425.1 Galeopterus variegatus | reverse complement strand
AAAAAAAAAGAAAGGAAGGAAGGAAAAATTTCCAAGTGTGACATATGCAAAGGGAAAAAAAACAAAAACAAAAAAACCCAAGCCTGAGGCCTCAGTTCAGAGAGGAGAAAAAAGTCTAGCTCCTGCTCCTGGGCTTTCCTATGGCCTCTCAGGTGCCCACCCTCTCCTGAGACACACAAGAGCCTGGCAACTGGTCCTGACCCATCTCTCCAATCTTATCTCCCACCCTAGCTCAAGAAGAGACTTGTCATTCCCAAATGCTCCATGCCTTTCTGTCTGACTGATCTGCCTTCCTTTTTCCACTTGGAAAATTCCACTTATCTTTCAAAACATCTCAGATGTCATCTCTTCCGTGTAGTCTTGTCCGACACCCCCCTCCTCTTCTCCTTCCCTCTGCAGAGGTGCACACTCCTTCCTCAGACCTGCCAAACATTAGAATACACCTTAATAGTAGCACACATTGCAGGAGTGTCACTAGCAGTTTGCAAGGGGAAAGGGAAAGACCCAGCCAGGCTCTCCAACCTGGGCTTTAGATTCTAAAGCCATCTACCTCCCCTGGCTGCATATACCTCCCCTGACTGCAGAGGGCCTCTAGGCCAGAAGCCACTTCAACAGCATTGCCATTGCATTGGAGCAAAGTCCAGGTCACACAGCCTGATTACATCTCTGCCTGGATATGTACTTCCTAGCTCCATCCCCATATCTATATACAGGCCTCCCTCAGGATCCACACGGGATTGATTCCAAGAGCCCGAAGAATACCAAAATTCACAGATGCTCAAGTCCCTTATATAAAATGGCATAGTATTTGCATATAACCTATACACATCCTTCCATATACTTTAAATCATCTCTAGTTTACTTAATAATACTTAGTACAATGTAAATGCTATATAAGTAGTTCTACTGTATGTTTTCTATTTGTATTTTTTTTATTATTGTATTGTTATTTTTTATTGTTTTTATTTTCTCTGAATATTTTTCAATTCACAGTTGAATTCCAGGATGTGGAACCCCCAGATACAGAGGACTGACTATAACCAATCTTCGGC
>NW_007740478.1:8008-9079 GCF_000696425.1 Galeopterus variegatus | reverse complement strand
TGTGTGTGTGTGTGTGTGTGTGTTTGCTATAGGGATTACAATAGGCATCTTTAACTTATCATGCATAGCCTACCTTGAATTAATATTGTAACTTTTCATGTAAAATGTAAGAACCTGTGGGACTGTGAGCATAACTGACTCCATCTTGAGCCCTTACCATTTGTTATGTCTTTTGTGAGTGCTTTGCCTATAAAGTTATGCAGTAACTAGGGGTATGGCAGTTAGAACAATAGATAGGGAAACCTGCTGACTGTAAAGAAAGAATGATTAAGTACTGGTATGGCAATAAGTTGGCTTGGCCATCTGCATCAACATTTGGAGCTAGTTACGTTAAGCTTGTTTACAAACTGCTTCTATAAACCTGAGCTCTGGCAGGAGATGGTGCAGAGAAGCTTGGCATATATATGATTTTGGGTTGTTGGCCACCTTACCCATCCCCCTCTGTGTAAGTTACCCTGTGATAAAATTATGTGCTTTACTTCTGGAGTGGCCTGTTTTGTTGTTCAGCTCAAGATACCTTTCCAGTTTGGTGGACATTCTGCCCTCGGTTCACCTTCAGACAGAACCTTATAACAGTAAAATTCTATTGACACAACCCCATCCTCTGTGCTATTATTGTCATACATTTTACTTCTAAAGATATTCACAACATAATATCTTATTTTTGCTTTAAACAGTTAGTTGCCTCTTAAATAAATTAAGTAAGGAGACAAAAAGATAGCCTTTTCAGTTTACCCACATATTTACCATTCCTAGTACTCTTCCTTCCGCCGTCTAATTCTGAGTTTCCATCTGGTATCATTTCCCTTCAGCCGGTATAACTTCCTTCAGCAAATCTTGAAATGAAAGCATACTGGAAACAAACATGTTCAACGTGCATTTGTTTCAGCCTCATTTTTAATGGTATTTCTTAGATATGGATTTCTAGGTTGACAGTTTTTGGGTTTTTTTTCACTCTGTACTTTAAAGATGTTGTTCCACTGTTTGCTTGGCCTCCGTTGTCTCTGATGAGAAGTCCATCACCATTTATATTTTTGTTCCCCTGTCTTCTCCCTCTGGCTTTCTCTCTCT
>NW_007740478.1:4084-6745 GCF_000696425.1 Galeopterus variegatus | reverse complement strand
AAGCTACCATTTTTCTCTTTGTAATTAATACATAGTTTATGAGAAGATATTCTAATTCTATGCAAATTCCTATTTTGCTTCACTAATTTTAGCATCTAGCAATGGTTCTTTTTTATTTTTTTTATTTTTTTGACATTTGGCAAGTAAGAGGATTCAAACCCTTAACCTTGGTATTATCAATACTGCGCTATAGGTCTTAACTGCAACAATTATTCCTATGGTGTTGATTAATAGTGATTTTTCAAATTAGCTTTCTTTTTTCCTTCCACAGCTATTAATTGATATTCTACAGTAAGGAAGAGTTTCTCTTCCATTTGCAAAATGTATTTATTTATATCAGTATGAACTGATAGGTATTTATTTTATTCCAAGGGTTATAATCCAATATTATTATTATTTTGTTGCTCAAATTGTTCCAGGTTTTTCTCTGGCTACTTTGAAGTTTTTTCTTTATCTTTGGTTTTTCAGTGACTTGACTATAAAGTGACTAGGTATTGTTTTCTTTATATTTATCCTGCTTGGGAGTTGGTGAGACTTATGGATACATAAGTGGTTTACTTTTCCTCTCTTATAAGAAATTTTTAGCCATATTTCTTCAAATATTTTTCTGCCCACTTTCTCTCTCTTTATTTGCTGAAACTCCAGTTACACATATTTTAAACTACTTGATATTATCCCACAGACCACTGAGACTCAGTTTGGTTTTAATCATTTTTTCTGATTTTCACATTAAATAGGCTATTCATCTCTCTTCAAGTTTCCTAATTCTTTCTTTTGCAATCTGTAATATCCCATTAAACCTATCCAGGAGAATTTCCATTTCAGATATTGTGCTTTTAAGTTCTAGAGTTTCCACTTGGTTCTCTCATATTTTCAATTTGTCTGCAGAGATTCTTCATCTGTTTACCCATTATTTCTATATTTTCCTCTAAGTCTTTAAACACATGTACAACAACTTTTTTAAAATTCCAGTTGGCTCAGTGCTATCAAATTCCTTAAAGTGGTTGGAATTTGGCAAGAAGGAAGGTTTTGCACTTAATACAATTTCAATAATGAGTTAAATAAAAGCCTGTGTTTTGGGGCTGACCCCGTGGCACACTCGGGAGGGTGCGGCGCTGGCAGTGCAGCAGCGCTCCCGCTGCGGGTTCGGATCAGGATGGCCGGTGCACTCACTGGCTGAGCGCGGTGCGGGCGACACCAAGCCAAGGGTTGTGATCCCCTTACCAGTCACAAGAAGGACAAAAAAATAAATAAATAAAAGCCTGTGTTTTAAAGAAAAATAAAAATTAAAAATAAATAAAATAAAATTCCAGACTGCTAATTCTGGTTCATCTCAGGGTTTGTTTCTCTTGATTGCCTTTTTAAAAATTTTTTATGAGTCCCATTTTCCTTTTTTCACATGTATAATAATATTAGAGTGTATAGTGAACACTGGATTATTCCTTATAAAGTTTATGTTGTCTTCCTTTGAAAGGTATTGAGTTTTGTTCTATTAAGCAGTTAAACTACTGGCAAATTATCTTGATCTAGTCAGGCTTGATTTTATTCTTTTCAGCACTGGTCATTTTTTGTTTTATCCTTAGTCTTAAGGTGTGGTTTGTTGTTGTTTGTTTTTTGTTCTTGTTTCCAGCTTAAATTTTAATTTCTGTCAAGAGAATTAGTGTGTATAGAAAATTTATGGATCCAGAATCTATTTCGTTCAAATGTAATTTCAAGTTAGTTGTAATTTTTTTTTTTTTTTTTCCTTTTTCGTGACTGGTAACGGGATCGCAACCCTCGGTGTTGTACAGGGCCAGCCCATGGCTCACTTGGGAGAGTGTGGTGCTGATAACACCAAGGCCACGGGTTTGGATCCCATATAGGGATGGCCGGTTAGCTCACTTGGGAGAGTGTGGTGCTGACAACACCAAGTCAAGGGTTAAGATCCCCTTACCAGTCATCTTAAAAAAAAAACCTATAC
Source organism: Galeopterus variegatus (assembly GCF_000696425.1). Lineage (NCBI taxonomy): Eukaryota > Metazoa > Chordata > Mammalia > Dermoptera > Cynocephalidae > Galeopterus > Galeopterus variegatus. Next base: position 4,785 of record NW_007740478.1, on the reverse strand, counting down.
TGACACATCATTATCACCCAAAAACCACAGTTTACATTAGTGTTCACTCTTGGTGTTGTACATTCTATGGGTTTGGACAAATGTATAATGACATGTATCCACCATTATGGTATAATACATAGTGGTTTCACTGTCCTAGAACTCCTATATGCTCCAAGTATTTATTTATCCCTCCTTCCCCCAGCCCCTGGAAGCCACTGACCCTTTTACTGTCTCCATAGTTTTTTCTTTTTAAGATTGTCATATAGTTGAAATCATACAGTATGTAGCCTTTTCAAACTGGCTTCTTTCACTTAGTGATATGTATTTAAAGCTCCTCCACATCATTTCACGGCTTGATAGCTCATTTCTTTTCAGCACTGAATAATATCCCATCCTCTGGACGTACCACAGCCTCTTTCCACATTCACCGACTGAAGGACATCTTGATTGTTTCCACATTTTGGCGATTATGAACAAATCCGCTGCAAACATCTGTGTGCAGATTTTTGTGTGAACATCAGTGTTGTGAATTTTGGCCATTCTTATAGGTGAGTGGTGGTATCTCATTGCTGTTTTAGTTTGCATTTCCCTGAGGACATATGATGTAAAGCATCTTTTCACATGCTTATTTGCCATCTGTATATCTTCAGGATATGGATTTTACTGTAGAACATGGTTCTTGCTCCTAAGATATAGACTTTCTGGGTTATCATTTAAGT
>NW_007740478.1:2587-3284 GCF_000696425.1 Galeopterus variegatus | reverse complement strand
CTCTTCCACTCAGTGAGACCATTGTGCACTTCCGAGGCTCCACCTTCCTGTACTGCCATCCAGAAAGTGCCTCCAGGCAGAAAGCTGGGCAGGTACAGGGCTCACTTTATGTGTTTCCCTTCCCTCAAGGATTATAGTTCTGCTCTGCCTATTTTTCAGCACCTAAAAGCAGTTTCTTAAACATTTTGTCAAAAGTTATTGTGTTTACTGTGGGAGAGCAAGTCTTGTACCAATTGCTTTGCCCTGGCCAGAAACAAAGGTTCTGGAATTACTCATTTACTTACCTCCACCACTTCCACCAGTACTGGACAATGAGGCATTTTGGGTGCAGGGACTTATCTTAATATTCCCTAGCAAGCCCTCAGTAAATAAAAGAATCTCTTCCTATTTTTTGACCTTTTTAGCAGCGCTTGATAGTTAATTTTAACAAAGTATTTATCCAGCAAAGATGTTGGGAGACCTGAGTGTTCATTCTCTAATTTGCCCAAGTGCCATGCACTGTAGCACATAGGACCATGGAGGGGTATCCAATGCATGGTATTAAGAGTATTTGGAAATCCTGTTTTGGTAATTGAAAGGTGGGGCCTTTGCGAGGTGAATAGATTGTGAAGACTGTGCCCTGGTGAATGGACTCGTCCATTCATGGAGTAATGGGTGTAGTTCTGATGGCTTTAAAAGGAGAGCCAGTCACACAAAG
>NW_007740478.1:0-528 GCF_000696425.1 Galeopterus variegatus | reverse complement strand
GTGCCAACCCATGGGTGGAATAGAGTGGCTGATCCTTGGGTGTCATTAGTGCTGTTGGGACAAGTCCCAGTTTGTCCAAAGCTCGAAGCTTCGGAGAACTTATCCCTTCCAAACCCAGGGACAGGGTTTCTGCGCCTGAAGTTTCTGGATGCGTTTTAACCCCTTCTAATATGCAAAATTTGTGTGGTAAACATTTTTCTACAGAAATGGTCCTTAGTTGTCACTAGATTCTCAAATGGGTCTGTGACCCCAAAGGTTAAAAACAATTGCTGCAGAGAAATTCTTGAGTCTAGAACCCCATGAGGCTGGTAGATCTTCTCGGCCACTGAGGACTTAGGCAGGATACTACTTACCGTACCCAACATCCACCGTAGGCACTATTTGCTATCACTACTCCAGCTGCCATCACACCAGCTTCCCTGCAGAAGCAGGACCTAGTCAGTGGGTCACCCAGTCTACCGAATCCAATGCCAATCCTTTTCCCAATCCCTCGACACTTCTATCCAACTGAGAGGGTTGTCTCCACAG
>NW_007740477.1:28932-29901 GCF_000696425.1 Galeopterus variegatus | reverse complement strand
CTGCAATGTCTGAAACAGCTAAGAAAATAGTATTTAGACTATCTAAGGAATTCTTGCAAAAACTTTTTAAATACCCCAAGACATAAATCCTATTAAACAGTGGGTAAAGGATCGGAAGAGGCAATTCACAGAAGGAAGAAACTCACATGGCTAAGCAGTATATAAAGAAACGTAAGTTAAAATGATTTTATATTCTTCACACTTGCAAACGTTAGAAAGCAGGATGATACCTTGAGCTGGCAGCATGTGGCAAACCAAAGCCTCCAGGGGGCATAGACTAGGGCAGGCCTTCTGGAGAGCAGTCTGCTGTGCCAGAGAAATTAACCATGGGTTTGGAATGTGAGAACGCTTAAATAAGATTGTAAGGGGTTATAGGAATGTTCTTTGCAGCCTCATTTGTGGTAACAAGAAATTAGAGGCAGTCTAGGTGTCTATTCTATCACTATGGAAATGAAGAAGAGAAAGACTGTAGATGCAGAGAATGGAACACAAGGCAGCAGACAGAATCAATGAATTAGGTTTATGTATGGCAACACAGAGAGAACATAAAAACTAGAGTGAAAGAGAGAAGAAAGGTAGTAATTTTATGCCATAATCCCTTTTATGCAATTTATAAACACACACATGCACACACACAGTGGAAAAAAAAAATTCAGTTTCTCCCACTATACTCTTACAACACGCATTTGACACCAGATTTGCGGGGATTTCTCTCCATATTCTAAGCAAGCAATCCATTCTGTAGCAGACACCAATTGAGTGTCCTCAAATTCAATTCAGTTCTAACACTACCTGGAGACAGCATCAGATCCCACACGTTGAGGCCTCAGTCCCACAAGACTGCCCCTGCCTTCAGATCCCAATCACAAGCCCCAGGTTGTTTTACTTCTGACCAATCAGCTATAAACTGGGGTCCCCATCACCCCCTCTTTGGGTTCAATTAATTTTCTAGAGTGGCTCACAGAGCTG
>NW_007740477.1:23253-23616 GCF_000696425.1 Galeopterus variegatus | reverse complement strand
TTACAATTTAAGTATCTACTCCCTCCTCCCATCCCCCATTTTTAAAATAAGAAAACTAACTTCAATAGATGCCAAGATTATATGGTTGCTAGGAGATGGAACCCAGGTCAGTCTAATGCCAGGGCAAGAACTTTGCTCCGCACTTCTTAACCCAGAGGAAATGAAGCTAGGCTGATCAGGGTGCTCACAGAGCCTGTCCCCAGCCCTTGTCTTCTTCTAGCAAGGTGTCCACCTTTATCCCACCTGAATACCTGTCACCCAACATACATGGTCTCCCTGTATTTCAGAGGCTGATATTCTTGGAACAAACCTAAAAGAGGAACATCTTCTAATTTTAGGCATTATTTGTGACCCAATTAAAAA
>NW_007740477.1:5005-23053 GCF_000696425.1 Galeopterus variegatus | reverse complement strand
GATGCTCAAGCACAGGGCTAGGGTCATACGGTAAGATCCCTAATGGTATTGGGAATGATATATAAATGAGTGTTTTGAGGACTTTTCTGTCAGGTTCTCTTACACACACACACACACACACACACACACACACACACACACACGACTTTCTGTTTAGACCTGCAGCCTTCACAGCTTACAAAATATTTTCCCAATGGAAAAGGAACACACACACACACACACACAAATGACTTTCTGTTTAGACCTGCAGCCTTCACAGCTTACAAAATATTTTCCCAATGGAAAAGGAAACAGTCTTCAAGTCATTTCCTGCATGCTAAGCAGGCATTTGTTTATAGTACCAGCCAAGCTTTCAAACCTCAAGGAAATTTATTTTCCCAGGGTGTTGGTCTATAAAATTCAAAAATCCTAAAAATATTCAAAGCACGTGAGAAACCAGCACAGACACCGGAGGCCCGAGGCAACAGGCTTATTCAGCCTTTAGTGCTGCTTCTGGCCCAAACTGGGTCTTTACTCATGCTTCCTGTCTCCCTGGCTCCAGACAGCCAGAGTTCAAATGTGCTCTGAGCTCTGGGTACCACAATACAAAGTCACTCCTCCTCCCTTCCTTCTTCCGTTCTGATGAGTTTGCAAGCAGATTACAAACTCTCATTTCAACATCTTTACCTTCCACAATGGGATCTCACTAGAGATCATAGCAGGTGGCAAATTGTTCTGATTTATCATTATTTGCATTTTTAATTTGTGGTATTTTAGGCCCAGAGAGTTTTTTATGAGTCTTAAAATGACAGCACAAACATTGATACATAATTCATCATCTATTTTTCATAATACATGCAGTTAACCCATTGATAAACAGAAAAGTCATTAACACTATAAGCAGGATGATGTTACAGCTTAAGTTTTCTTTCCCCTACTCTTGCCCTCTGAGGTCTATAAGAATAAATTGCTTGTGACTGAAACACAATCAACAGCCTCCATGCTGACATTTTGTCAACACGAAGAGCCTTCTCAGTTGTAACTTTGCTTTTCTTCGGAATGACCAAACGTGAAATAACTGAGATATGTGTTTGTTGGACTTCCACAGTTCCCTGACTTGAGAACACTGGATGCTTTTAAATTTCAGCAAAAGGTGAGAGAGGAAGAGGGATACCTCCACCCCCTCCTGTTTTCTGTCTCCTTCCAAAGCCCTACACCTTACTGTACAATAGTCCCTCATCATTCTTTCTCCCACATCCTCTCGCTGCATTGCTGCCACCATAACTCTGAGATGGAAGAAGATGAACTGCTCTAATCATTTTGAAACAACAGTTCCACAGATAAACAACACACATAGACAAAATGCACAGGAATTCAACTGGGAATAAACCAAAAAAATACAGGGGACCCTAGGCAATTTTACCAGAAGGATGATCAGTGAAGAAAGCCAAACAGAATAATTCAGGAGTGATTCAGAGACCTCATTGTGTTTTTGGTGGCAGAAGCTATAACCCAGCTGAGATAGACAAATTCTTTATTTTTCCTTGCTACTCTGGGTGCCTCTACACTGAGAGAACCCATTTCACCAGGATGAGGCACTTCCGAATAGTTCAGTTCACACCAGCCTTTCCTTTCTCTGGCTCCTACTGCACAGGTAAACCAAGCAACAAAAATGTCATTAGTTGGCAGTGCTCCCAAACCCCATTTTAGATACTTTAGGTAAGACAGTAGGAAGACATACTTTGCCCTCCATACACCATACAGTGCAGCATATGTTGGTTCTCAGTTGTTTAATGTGTGTTTGTTTTATCCCCCAAACAACTTGTAACTTTCTCTAGAGCATTGGCAGTTCACCATGTCCATCAAAGCCTCTGTTAAATCCATAAGTGAATGAAGAATTTAAACAATAGATACAAGCAATCACTTGCTTCTTTAGTTGAAATGATTATCCTTTTGGGATTTCTTTCATTTACTCATTAAATAGAGTCATCCCTCTGAATCTGTAAGGATTGGTTCCAGGACCCACTGTGGGTACCAAAATCTGAAGATGCTCAAGTTCCTTACATAAAATGGCTAGTACAGTCAGCTCTGGTTTGCATCCACAGGTATGGAGGGCTGACTGTATTTCTAGCATACTTACTGGTTTACTGGGCACCATTCAAGGCACTGAGAAGGCCCCAGTGATCACATCAAATTTTAATATCTTTATAGATACAAGATTAGAGAGACATAAGAAAATCTTTGAACAGCTACATATTTTCACACCAAAAATAATGGCTTGTTAGCAGGCATTTAACTCCAGCCAGAATTTACTGGAGACCTTGGCATTGGCTACACTTCTTGTTAACAACTAGACTCTATTGTGGTAATAATTTAAAATGGCTCCAAAAACAATAGCCTGAGCAACTGAATTCAGTTTTTTCATGGATGATGTTTCCTAGCCAAGAGAGTCACTTCCAGAATGAGTGTTTCAGAGGATGTGGAGGATGACGTATGACATTTCCAATTAGAATTTGATAGTTTTTTCACAGAATCAGTGACATCAGGTAATCTCTCTAACGTGGCAATAAGAAACAACATGTAGTCCCTTGAAAGCAGAACAGACTCGTAAAGAGTGCATTTTAGAACACATCCATTTGCTCTTTATTCCTTTATTACAATTTGACTTCTCTCCTGCTAAGCTGCTTTCTTCTCTGTGAAAATTTATAATGTCAGTAATGCACATAAAAGGATAGTTGAATAAGTAATAAAGTTCTAAAGGAACAGTTAGGTTAATTTATAATGCACCATTCGTCGACAATCTGAAAGACATTATTTCAAACAAAGGTAACTAGGGGGCTGTTAATAGTCAGCAAATGTATTGACTCTTATTCTGAGTAAATCACTGCATTGTAGAAAGGATTTGTCATCATGTTAGTAGTGTTCTTAATTGTCTTCAATTTTCATAATTTACTTTTTAAATCAAAATATCATAGTAGATGCTTTCAAGAAATTTCCAGTTTTAGATATTGTATATACTAAAATATGCCAGACTTTTGGGTTTAGTAAATGGCTCAGATGTATTTCCAAGTGTTAGTCTAGTGTTGCTTTATTTAGTAAGGCTGGCACTCTCCTGGATGTGAGATAAATGGGGGGTTGTGCAACTAGCCAGATAATCTGATCCAAAAAACATTTTTTGCTTAATTTTTTTCCCTGAGATATTTTTTTTTCTTGAATTAATTCAGAGATATCTGAATTAACTGGCTTAGCTATTTTTTTCACATGGGCTGTGCAGAATTGATCGGAAGACCAGGGAACAACAAAGTTCCACCAACCTTCTTTGGGACATACTTGGACTTTAATATTGGTAGGTGAGGTTTATTGCACACAAAGAAAGAAAGAAGAGGCAATAGCTCATTCCTTGGGAACTTCTTTGGGTAATCCCTACATCTACATCCACCAAGTGTTTTAGATGAGGCCATGAACAATGCAGGATTCAGGGAAATGTCTCCAGTTCAGTGGATGGGTCCGAGATGAGAGGACAGATGGAATAAAATCAGCTTAATTAAATGATTTCCAACTATTCACAATTTGTGGTGACCTAAAACCTTCTGTTGGCCTTGACTTGTTGGCCTGGCCTTTCTGTCCTGGCTTGTGGGACAAGCCTGTTCCTACAGAGAGGCTGCCATGGCCTCACATGTGCACAACTAAATTGTCCTCCTTATTAGTCCCAGTCCAAGTCCTCCAATTCATCTTACCTACCAGGAAAGTAAATTTCCAAAACTCTAGTTCTCTTCATGTTAGTACCCTAAACACAAACTTTTAGTGGCTTTCCATTTCCTACAGGATATCATTCAAAGCACTCAGCCTGACATGCAGGGCCCTCTGAGATCTGCCCCCACTGGTCTCTTCAGCATTCCTCATGCATGTCACTACAGGACGTCTACATTCGCATCACATGGAGCTTCTCAGCTGTCTCCTCCCCACTCTGGGCCATTCAGGCCTCACCGTTACTTGCCTTATCCAAGTGCCCACCTTTCTCTTCCCACTGATCCAATTCTCCTGCTCAGTAAGGCCCAACCCAATTCCATCTCCTCCTTTGAGATTTGCCTGAATAACAAGTCCCGGGGGCATCCTTTGCTATGAGTTGGTACCCATCCTTGGCCACCTAACTGTGCCCCATGCAGGGGCAGCTCTTGCACTGACATCTTGTTTGGATAATGAAAATTTAACTTGCAGGTGACATCTTTTCTCAGCTCAATAGCCAGCCCTGTGTGCAGCACCTCCTTGTATTTTGCTTGGCATCTAACACATAATAGTCTCGGATTGAATGGCAAGATGAGAAAACTGAGCCTCGTGGTGTTTCCTACTCCCCCGGCCATACCTGCTGCACTGGGGAATCCCTTCATCATGCAGATAAAGACAAGTGAGACTCTGAGAAACTCAATACATAAACAAGGCCTTTGACTCTCAGTTTCCCAGAGTGGCTTCGAGTTGACTCTGGGGTCTTAGGGCCTAGATTAGAACAATGGTTTTGCTGCTTATTCTCTCTACCTCTATGCCCTCATATAAAATGGGGATAATAATAGTACTCATGTCATATGGTTGTTGAGGGGATTAAATAAGATCATATAGGTAAAGCATTTAGTGCTTGGTACAATAAACACCCACTGTGTTTGCACTTATCATTGTTAAACATTGTGTCAAAAGAAGTCCTACATTAGATCCCAGTCTTCTCTTTCAGGGGAACTGCAAGTTGACAGTAAAAGCACGAGACCGCTATAGAATAATGGACTTTGGAGATGGGTCTGCATTTTGTGGGGTAGCCTGGTAGGTCAAGGAGTTCTCAAGGTAGCTGAATTATAGGGCTTTGCCCCGGGCCCATCTATGGGGGTGACAAACCCAACTCTACAGAGACAGTTTTCATTTTCATGTACCTCCTCCTCAGCCCATTACCAGGACAATAGCAATAGCTTGCTAGGTCTAAGAAAAGCTGCAGCCAAATATTCCTAGCATTAGAATGAGACTGAATCTAAGATCAGCACAGTATATGATAAGACAGAGATGTGAACAAGATGAATCAAAACCATGCAGGTGAAGCAATCAAGAAGCCTAGGCCCTAGACTGGGAAATAAGCACAGGTGATTAGATATTCTGATACTCCTGGGCCTCCTGGGGCAGAGCGGAGGCGTTCACACCAGAGCCACGATATAATCCTGCCTGCCAGTTGCTTGTCTTTTACCGTGCAGAGTTGTGCTTAAGTCACCCATTTACCACATTTACGTAGTTTAAAATCTTCCATCTAACGAGCTGCTTTTCCCTACACCTGACACAAGTGAGATGTCACCCTTCCTCCCCGTGACCCTGAACAGCAAGACCCCGAGGCCTCCACGCTTTCTTAGAGCAGCAGACAACCCCCTTTGCTGCGGAACGCACGTGGACGAGCCCCTTGGTCAGTCTGCCTGCAGGGTGGTGAGAGGGCGTTACCTTGAATTCAGTCTCAATGTTGGCCAGCCGGGCTAACTCGTTGCTCAGCTCCAGCGCTGTGAGGACAGGATCTTCGCTGGACAGGGACAGGTAGGCGGCACTCGCCAGTCCTTTGTAGGCGTTCATGCGGGAGCGCGAGTGGCTGAAGGAGTCCTTCCGCTGCTTCTCGGTGCACTCGCTGCACTTGCAGAAGTAGTCATGGGGCCGCTCGATGCGTGCGCCCTTGAGCAGCAGGATGTGCACGATCTCGTACTCCTGGCAGTGGGCCGCCAGGATGATGGGCGTGATGTCGTGGGAGAAGCGCGTGCCGTCCTCGTCGTAGGCGTAGAAGTCGTCGTCGCGCAGCTCCTGCTCCAGAGGGCTGAGCGTCAGGCGCTGGCCCTGAGCGAAGGCCGGGTGGTTGAGGATGGCCTCCACGATGCGCACGTAGCCCTTGCTGATGGCCAGCAGCAGCGCGTCCCCCACCCGCGCCAGGTTCTCCTTCTTGAGCAGCAGCTCCGTGACCTCCAAGTGCTCGTTGCCCACGGCCAGCTGCAGCGCGTTCTGCCCCATGTAGTCCACGCAGTTGAAATTGAGGGTCTTGGACTCCTCCAGCATTTTCCTGACCACCGGGATGTTGCCATACTCAGCCGAGTCCAGGAAGCGCTCCTCCTCGGGCGTCAGGCTGGTGCCCTTCTCGTTGAACATGTAGGCGGGACCGCGGATGGCCTGGCGGCGACCCTTCTCCCTCAGCGTCGTGTGCCGGCGCTGCATGTTTTTGAAGGTGCTGCTCCCCAACCTGTGTGGCAACAAGGCAAAGATGCTCGGTTACTTTTCCCGGGGCCTGCGGATTCCCCGGGGGCAGGGCAAACAAAAGCCGTTGAGACAAAGAATATCACGACTGGGATCTTATGAGAAATTATGAAATCTTATCAGAAATCATTGTCTTAATCAGTCACAATAATTAGTTGGAAGAACAGAACTGAGACCACCAAATAGGAAAGGGGGACAGTGAAGGCGGGTTGGTGAGAAATTGGTAAAGGGCCATAAAAAATGATTACCTTGTATAGTGTTGGATATACTAATGATCCTGATTTGAGCATCATGCATTGCACACAGGTATTGATATTCAACGCTGTACCCCGCAGATATGCACAATCATTTTTGTTTCAATAACAATAATAAAAAAGACAAATTGGTATACCTGAACTATTTTTTCAAATGGGAGAATACTGACTTTATACCGCTTGGGTGTAGGAGAGCTCACGGGTGGGTCCGGGTGGAGCGTCAGGGGAGGTGGAGGTATGGGGAGTGGTGTGGCTGGATCAGCGAGAGGGCTGTCTGTTTTATTTATGCTTCTGTAGGTATGAGCAAGTCACTTAACCCCTTTGTGCTTTAGTTTTCTGGCCTGCACGGTGTGGGTAACTTTTTGTGTTCCACAGGGTACATGGGGGATTAAAAGAGGTCACATGCATGTAGAAAGTACTCGGTCAATGTTGGTTTTATTCCATCCCCTCCCATCTCTTGATATGCCCAGTTCCCCAGGAGCAATGCCACAGAGCTGGTGGCCAGGGATACTGCTGCCTTTGGTTCAGCTGTATTGCTCTCGATGGGCCCCCACACTACGGCAGAACTGCAGCGACATGCAAGCATGACCACACACGTCTTTCTACATTTCATACTATTCTCTGTAGGGACCATGCTTTCTGCTCCCCATGCAGCTTATACACCTACTCAAGGGCAAGATGTGGCAGGGAGCAGGACTAGAGTCACTGCCACTTGCTGATGGCTGCTGAAGCAGCCTTCCTGAGGGAGTTCAGTTGTAGCTTCTTAAGACTGAAACCGAATTTTTATATGGATGAAAGAAATAGGTCAGCTTACAGGCTGAATTCACTTCTAGCTTGTTGCTCTTTACCATTGGGGCATAGTGTAGAGATTAATACTAACACTAATGATAATAGCAGTTAACATTTATTAAGTACCTATTATATGCCAGGCATTATACTAAGAGCTTCACATATATTAACTTGTCTAATTTTTGCATCAAACCTTCATTATCCTCTTCTCAGATGAACCTACTGAGAGAAGAGAGATGAAAGGCAGGCTTGGAAGTCAGCAGGCTGAGAGCAGAAGTCCTGCCTCACCTTTTTGCCAGCCTTGTGACTTTGGACAAGTTACCTAACCTTTGCTTGCCACAGTTTTAAAATGGCAGTCTAGAGACAATAACAGCTATTGTGTAATTTGAGCTCAAGTCAGGAGCTCAAATCCTCCAGCTAGCCTTCAGATCTTTAGCAGGTGCCCAGCTTCTAGTTCTCAGAAAATTGTAGAACAGAGAGGATGAACCAGACCTTCCAAAGCCTCTACCAACTTGGACATCTTATACTTTTCTGTTTCTCCAGTTGGTCTTACCTGTATTTTCCATTTTCCTTTTCTAATCTACCCCCACTTACACTATTCAAATAATATTAGAATAGCATAAATTTTAGCAAGAGCATATCTGTTCTAAAGAGTAAGTACTTGGAGGGTTGTTTGTTTTAACTATTTTTTATAGTCCCAGAGAATTGTCTTTTTGTTATTGGTTATGTCTCCATGCATAAAAAATACTCAGCATTTCATTTAAACCACATTTAAAAATAAGCAAACAAAAGTAATCACAGAGGAAGGCTTTTAAATTAAACCTACTGTTCTGAGATTTTTAAAGTCATTTCAATTATTCTTTTGAACTTTTGAATTTTGGGCTCCATTTAGGTTTCTACTCATTTTACTTTTTGACCTGTTCAAACTTCTTTGGTTTTAGCCCCTTGGGGGGCTCTATCTCTGGGATAAAGCAGAGACTGGAGGTCAGAGGTTGGTATTCTAATCCTGCCTGGAGCTGAGTCACACTTCCCTTGGGAAAGTTGCTAACCTATACAGTGGGGTAGCTTCTTCATCTGCAAAAATTATAAAGAATAATTATGGGAAACTCCTTCAGAAGGCAACTGTGGGTGATAAACCCTAATAGAGAGCTCTGCCCTCCTTTAGGAAGAGCATTTGAACTGCCATCCACTTTTATAAAGTGCATTTTGATGAAAGATTGCTGGGGAAAAGATCATCAGGATTCAAATTTATAAGCTCCTTCTGAGCCCATTTCTTTCAATAATGTCATTATTCCAGGGAGAGAGGCTGCTTGTTGGTACCAAAGGCAGACCATAGATTGGGAATCCCTTTACAGGAGAGAGGAATTCACAAATAGTGTGCAGGCATTTATTATTATAAGTTTTTCAGAAGGAGAGAGATGACTGAGTTGAAAGCTATACAGTCACCCCATGTATATTCCCCAAGGTTCGGTTTCAGGGGATGTAATGAGCATCCCCTGTCTTGGCACACACTCACAGGTAGAAGTTGAGCCCACAGAAGACTCATAATCTTTCTTATGGAATTACTCAGCCTATCTTGCAATAAGCTTCTACTCCTCTCAGGAGAACCTCTCTGGACTTAGCCATCACAATTCAACCTGAAAAAAGCAGTTTCCACTCAAGAGCATCTGAGCAGTTTGTTAGATATGAAACAGTAGCTGTTCTAGAAGAAGCTGGCACTACAGCTTGATTCCACCTCACTTTTCCATTAGAGGTCTGCTCAAGAGGGAGAACAGGTCAGTCTACAAGGTCAGGGTTACACAAGTATTACACAGCAACAATCCATGGAGATTAATTCAAAAGAAATATAATAACCTCTAAACCAAGTCAGAGCAGAGGACATTTCGCAAGGAACACATAAGTACCCAGTCTAAATTCAGAGTCCATGTGAATATCATAGATGCTGCAGTTTACAAACTTAAGGGATGTTCAAGCATTATTCATTTTTCTCACTAAAAGACAAAAACAAAACCAAACATAAAAAGCAATGTATTAGCAGTCTCACCTTGTAGGTGAAGAAACTGAGGCAGGTGAAGTAAAAAGACTAAACCTTAAGGCAAATAATTTCTGCACAAGGTTAGGGTATAGTATAAATCTTGACATTCTTATAATAATTACATTTTCTCAAAGAAAAATCTATGTATGTGTCTGGTACTTACTTAAGAAGTTAAAGTGCTTTTACCAGTTGATGTACATTTTCTGAATGACCTTGAAAGCAGACACCAAGATGTTATAAGAAATAAACAAGCCTCTCTTTCACAGCCTTTAAAACCTCAGCTTTGAGATACATTTGGTTGCTCACAAAATTGTCAATTCTGCTCCTTTTCATTGCAGATGAAACCTCATGAGCCTTCTACTCAGTGAGATTGCTTCCAACACGAGGGGCTTCACAGCAGACCCTTGAGCCATATGAACTGATACAGATAATTGATGGAGGCCTTTTAACCTCACTGTGGGCTTCTTATTAGCTCTGACTTCCTTCTACTTTGATATCCCTCTAATGATGCTTTTTAAACATTTATGCACTGATGAATGTATTTAGCAACCTCATTCTTGCCATTTATTCTTGATATTACAAATATTCATGCTTTGCGCATACCTGTCACATGGGTTAGAAAAAACCCACAAAAGATAACATGTCAGAAGGATAGAGTTATGTGACCCACAATAACTGGGGGCCAAAGCTTACACTCATGAATCAGATGTGTTGCCCTGCTGGGCTCTGGTGATCTTTCATAGTTTTAGGCCGATATTGAGCAAAATGATTTTCTCTAAAATGCAATTGGCATTTAGAAGCTCTTACTTTAGTATTTTTCTTAAAAGTGAACTTCAAATGCAAATGCATTTTTATTTGCATATGTTATAGAGATAATGAGTGATCAAACTCATCAAACACCTCAATTAAGATACTGTGTTTTTCATTTTCCAGAAATGCATACATTGACATTTGATGTCATTGGGAAGAAGGGTTCCAGTGGAAACAAAACCATATATGAGAGGAGGAATGATGATTATTAAACTCCCTCTTGATCCCTTGGTTGCTATTTTTATCAGGCTGATCTTACAGATGCATCAGCCAGTATGAAGGAAGCCACATATCAGTGATCTATGAAAAGTATGAATCTTGCACCCTAAGTCCAGCTACAAATGAGCATGACCATAAGCCTTTTGGGGGCAGGGATTGTGGTTTATTACTGATGAGGAAAAGGCCACTTGATCAAAATGTTTTTTAGAGATATTTGTTGTCTTTTTTCTAAAATTGCTACATGTATCAAAAATCATCTCTGTGGAAATTATGCAAGCTTGAAATCAATTCAGTCTGTACCATTTCCCAACTGGATGTAGCACCAAACGAAATCTAGCAGTGAGATCAGACACCTAGGAAAACCCAGTCCCGGTCTGTGTGTCCTTTCCCAAGTGAACATATTCTTAGTTTTGGTCCAGAGCAACAGTGATGAAATTGTCAAGTGATTTGGGGTCTTCTCCTAAACCTCAATTCCTTTACCAACATAAAGGGAGTCATAAAATTCATCCCTCACATTCCTCAGGACCACAGTGGAGATTAAATAATGTATACTAAATGCCCTGATACTATAAAGACTTATAAAATGTCACGACAAAAATGATCGAAATCTTACATATCAATACAGTTAAGTACACAATTACTTAAACTGGCTCACATTTTACTCTACACTGAAATACTCAGCTTATCTATTTTTCTAAATGACTATATGATAGTGATAGTTAACATATATTACACATTTACCATGTGCCAGACAGTGTGCTAAGTGCTTTATATGAATTATTGTTTTAAATAAATTATCATCTGATAAGCTTGGCTATTTTCCTAAATGACTATTTAATCATAATGAACATTTACTACACATTAACCATGTGCCAGCCACTGTGCTGAGTGCTTTATAGGCATTATCATTTTAAATGTTCATAAACTACTACATGATTTAGGTGCTATTGTTATTCCCATTGAATAGATGATGAAACGAGGATCAAATAAATTACCCACTTTTCCCAAGCTACACAACTTGTGAGTGGTGGACCCACCATTAGGAATCTAGTCTGTCTGATGAAAACTATGCTTTCTCCTGCATTTTTTCTAAGTTTCTTTAGACTGTAACTTTTTCCATTAGAGTTCAAGATCCTTGAGGGCAGAAGAATTACTTGTTTATGTGGCATATGCACCTGGTGCCCAGTATCCTGATGCCTGGGATATAGTGCATGGTCTAATAACTTAATTTAAGGACTCTCAAATACTTGATCTGGGTTGGTCGTTTAAGAAGACCAATAAAATCGAGGTGTTCATGTTTACCAGCATCCTCCTTCTTACAAATACAAGAGCTATATATTCTTATAACTACTATTTTCTATTTCTGACTGACAATTTTTAATATAAGGCATGAGTTTCAAAGTAAAACCAGCTTCCAATTAGGTCCATTATAAATGATGGCCCATAAGTTGCTCAGTAAGACAGCTAATAGCAGAGGATATAGTAAGTCTCTTGAGTGACTGAGGGAGAAAATTGAGGTATTTCCACTTCTTCAAAATACTCCTGAAAAACTTTACATAATTCCAAAGACATTTAACTTATTTCTAAATATCACCTTCCTTATTCTGTGGCTGAGGTGAGATAATTCATATAAATTACTTATCAGTTCCTAGTAAGTGCTCTAGTGACACTGGATATTTTTAAGTCTGATTTAGTTTATTTCAATTATATTAATTGTGGGTCTAAGGCACTCAAGTTTCCACTTAAGCTAGAGACAATAACTTGCTTTGTACCACATATATATTTTGAATAAAAGAAAAAGATGCCCACCTAATTACCTTGCAGTATGCATAGTTCATACACCTTACTAGTCAGATCCTACAGGAAACAAGCAAAATATCGCTCTGCTATTCATTATGATATGTTATAGTAGGATGTACTTTCCAAACAATTCCACTAATGTAGGATAGTTTGTCCATTGCATCTTGGTGTGAAAAATATTATCTAGTGTTTATGAATGTTAATAATGATTATATTAGTAATTTATTTTACACCAAATAACATCATTTAAGAAGAGATTGTTCTCAATATTTTCAAGGTACCCCATGTATTAATTATTAAAATATGACTAGTGCTTTGTGTGTGCTTCTTTTTCTTCTTACTTTTAAGATCTTTATTTGCCTATTTGTAACTGGGGAGTTATAAAACTGGATGTTTATATCTCATTGTATATAGCTACAGTTAGAGCTGAAATGGCAAGTTCAGCTACATTTTTTTTAAAAAAAGATTACTACTACTCCTATTAAATGTAACTATTTTAAAAAATAGTTAAATTTTAAAAAAAGAATTGTCTTGGAATAGTAGATATATGTAACCTATTGATGGTTTCATTGACTTCTGTGATAAAAGAGTCTGAAATGAACATTTACTACTAGGAAAGTAAGAGAGATCTTTAAATTGTAAAACAAAAATACTGGAAAAAAGTAACATGCTAAATATTTATCTGGGGGAAAATGTTGATTGCTTTTACTAAGCAAGAGCTCCTGGTAGTTCTCATCTAAGATACCACATGTATTCTGAAATTAGCCTCAATGAGGATCCACATAGTTCTGATTTTTTCTGGGTTAATTACTGCCTAAAGGAGTTAGCTAGTCTACATGCTCCTAAGCTTAGGAGCAAGGTTTTTGGAAATAGATGTTTATGAAATTATAATTGTAACATAGAACCTTGGTAAGTTGTTAAATAATTGAATAAATGTCATCATTAAAAAGATTTTAGAGAGTAGATATGCATCATATCCATAATGAATATTCTGGATTTAATGTGAGTTCATTCATAAAACCGATGTGTGCCCAGTGCTTCAGAAATAGAACCCACCAGCAGGTGGCATTCTGAGGCAAAAATTCACTGAGTCCCACCCGACAGGGTCAATCACTATTGCCTCTTTCAAATTTACCATGAATACATTAAGCCTTTAAATTACAATTAATGGCAATAACGTCTTGATTATGTTTACTCACTCATACATAAGTGAGTTTACAACTTCAGACTTAAAGGGGAGATTCTGTGATCTAGAGTTTCAAAGCTCATCTCAAAGCCCTACCTAGATTACATCTCTTTTATTAAGAGCATATTTGTTATTTTGAAATGGGTATTTATAGGATACGTAGAGCTCGGACCGTACTTTCAACAAGAAAAAAGAAAAATAACAATCTCTTTTTGCCACCATTAGTTTTTTAATGGTGGCTACTTATTAGAATACAGCCACCTTCCTCCTCTCATCCCCATATTTATATTAATGTAAATACAACCACAAAAGCAGCAAATTAGAAAGCTCTCAGTAATAAGAAGAGACAACACACATACTCTTCTAGGAATAAAAGTATACTATTCCAGCACAAAAGGACTAGGCTACCAAATGAGTTGTCTATTTTTAAATGGTTTTGTAAACTTAGACTTTCAATAAAAGAAAAAGAAATTTCCCTACCAACTCAACAAATAAGAAAGATCTCAGATCCAGACTTAAACACCTAAAAATCTAAGCAATGCTGTACGGGGAGAGAGCTAATAAATAAAAGTTTAATTCCATATTTCAGCAAGAAAACAACCTCTACTGGAAAAATCAATATAAAAGAATCATTACAGCTGCTTACATTGAGGGTAAAATACGCAGGCTTGTCCCTCCTCTAGTGGACCGGGATCCGGTGCTGAGTCGCGAGAATCTGGCTCCCCATGGGTGGTAGCCGAGGAGGTGATGGAAAAATCAATATAAAAGAATCATTACAGCTGCTTACATTGAGGGTAAAATACGCAGGCTCGTCCCTCCTCTAGTGGACCGGGATCCGGTGCTGAGTCGCGAGAATCTGGCTCCCCATGGGTGGTAGCCGAGGAGGTGACGCTCTCCGTGGTGCTGAAGTGTAGGGCTGGTCAAGTGAGTGGAGTTGCGACGATGTGAAAGCGCGCTCCGCTGTTCTTTGTGTTGCAGTGGTAAAAACTCGCCTTACGAAGCAGACCCGCGCTACCGTCCTTTTCCTAATCTTGGGGAAATTTCCCAGAGAACATGACGGAGAAGCATCCGTGTGTGAGAATGGCATGCGGGGTGGTGATGTGTTGGTATAGTCCCCACCCCCTTTTCCAGACGTAGCTTTGAAAGGGAGGTAGCAACTCTGCCTTCTTACCATAGCCCTTCGGGATTTCTACTTGCCCCCTTCTCTGTCCCAGAATAGCACATAACACACACACACACACACACGCACGCACACACACACACGCACGCACACACACTCTTACCTTAGTTATATAAGGCAGCATGTTCTGGCTCCTGAGGCAGAATATTCATTGGTTTAAACAAATGAAAAATAAAGAATGAGCTGGTTTTCCACCTGTTGTGTCTGTGTGTGTTTGTGATGGGAAGGAGTTGAGAAGAAAACTAAAACCAGGGGGACCTAAATAATGACAGTAGTTTCCATTAATAATCCTTGAGGTTGTATCCCACTTTGTCTTCTAATTTTAACCTGTTGTTTCATAAACTTTTAGCATTGTCTGGGATCAGGAAGAGGTCAGTAGTGTAGATCAAGTCTGATGTTACTAAGAAGACTTTAAAAGGACTAGTTCTTATTACTAACTTTCTATTTGTTTTTGAAAGAAAATTTTCAACTCAAATACAAAAACCTATTTCCCCAACAGTCCCCTCTCTCACCAATTGCTGTTACTAAATGGTCTGTGATTCTTAAACTCTAAGGTATTTTGATGACATCATTTGAGAGAAACCTCCTTAATAAAATTGTTGCCTGTGTAAGAAAAACCACAACTACTTCCAGAATTGACCTGTGTTGCTGAACAATAAAACAGAGTGCTTATTCTTTGAAACCAACTCATGGATTAATTGTTGACACTCTAAAAACTGTCTCTGTGTGCAGATGCAATACTTAGGATTAAAAAGTTGCTTTATAATGTGCCAATGATGATTATTTATGTATATAGAGAGAGACAGAGGGAGAAAAGAAACAATGTAATTATTTTATAGATATATTAATTAATTGAAGGCAGGTCAGAATTAGGTCAGACAGTTCTTCAAAAGCGATAGGATAAGAGGACATTTTGTGAAGGATCAAATCCTCAGGGTCCTCATTATTAGAGTGCTTTATCATTTCCAGAGGATATCATACACAGACATTTGGTTCAATAGGCAAACACTCATAATCTGAAACATATTACATTCATACCAAAATATCATTTTCAACATGCAAAACACAGAAGTAATTAGGTCTTCACTATCAACAGTGAAAGTTCAGAAGGCATAAAGCTTCTAGTCAAACTTCCTGTGTTTTAATTTCAATTCTTTCATTCCCCAAATGTGTCCCTTTGTTTTATCACCTGTAAAATAAAAGTAACAACAGTTTCTCACTTGCAGAGTTATAGGAGGATAAAATGAGACACCCCACATAAAGAGATTAGAGTAGTGCCTGGCACATAGCTCAGCATTTGTTAGCATTTGCTATTGCTTTAACAGCTCACTCTATGACTATGCTATTGATCTGTGGTTCTCAGACCTTTGTGTGCTCCATTATCACCTAACCAGCCTTTGAGGAAACACTGCTCTCATCTGTTGGAAGACTAAGTTGTTTTAGAAACTGCAGCCTCCAGTACAATGTTAGATAGAAGTGGTGAGAGTAGGCATCCTTGTCTTGTTCCTGTTCTTAAGGGAAAGGCCCTCAGGTTTCTCCATTCAGAATGATACTTGTGGTGGGCTTATCATAAATGGATTTTATTGTGTTGAGATATTTTCCTTCTATACCTAATTTGCCGAGAGTCTTTATCATGAAGGGATGTTGAATTTTGTCAAATGCTTTTTAAACATCTGTTGAGATAATCATATGGTCTTTGTCCTTGAGTTTGCTGATGTGATGTATCACATTTACTGACTTTCGTGTGTTGAACCATTCTTGCATCCCTGGGATGAATCCCATTTGATCATGGTGTATAATTTTTTTAATGTGTTGCTGTATTGTGATTGCTAGTATTTTGTTGAGGATTTTTGCATCTATGTTCATGAAGAATATTGGCCTGTAATTTTCTTTTATTGTTGTGTCTTTACCTGGTTTTGGTATCAGATTTATGTTGGCCTCATAGAATGAGTTTGGGAGAGCAGCTACTGTTTCAATTTTTTGGAATGGTTAGAGGAGAATTGGTATTAATTCCTCTTTAAAAGTTTGATAGAATTCAGTTGTAAAGCCATCCAGACCCGGACTTTTCTTTGTTGGAAGATTGCTGATTTCCACTTTAATCTCATCACTTGTTATTGGTCTGTTCAGGTTTTCTGTCTCCTCTTGGTACTAGCAAGAGCAATCAGGCAAGAGAAAGAAATAAAGGGAATCCAGATTGGAAAAGATGAAGACAAACTGTCTCTTTTGCAGATGACATGATACTATATATAGAAAAACCTAAAGACTCTATCAAAAAACTCCTAGAGCTCGTTAATAACTTCAGTAACATTGCAGGATACAAAATAAATGCTCCCGAATCAGTTGCACTTATATACTCTAATAGTGAACTAACAGAAAGAGGAATCAAGAAAGTAAGCCCATTTACAATTGTCATGAAAAAAAAAATACCTAGGGATCAATTTAACAAAGAAGGTGAAAGATCTCTGCAATGAGAACTAAAAACCACTTCTGAAAGAAATTAAGGAAGACACAAAATGATGGAAAGATGTTCTGTGCTCTTGGATCGGAAGAATTAACATTGTGAAAATGTTTATACTACCCAAAGTGATCTACAAATTCAAAGCAATCCCCATCAAAATACCGATGTCATTCTTCACAGAAATGGCAAAAACAATCTTAACTTTAATATGAAGCAACAAAAGACCCTGAACAGCCAAAGCAATCCTGAGCAAAAAAAGTAAAGCCAGAGGCATAACACTACATGACTTCAAATTGTACTACAAAGCAGTTGTAACCAAAACAGCATGGTACTGGCATAAAAATAGACACTCAGACCAGGGGAACAGAATTGAGAACCTAGAAATCACTCCTCAGGCTTACAGCCACCTGATATTGGACAAAGGCAACAAAAACCTACACTAGGGAAAAGACTGCCTCTTTAACAAGTGGTGCTAGGAAAATTGGATATCCATATGCAGAATGAAACTGGATATGCACTTCTCACCATATACTAAAATCAACTCAAAATGTATTAAAGACTTAAGTATAAGACCTGAAGCTGTAAAATTACTAAGGGCAAATGTAGGTGAAAAACTTCAGGAACTAGTTCTGGGCACAGACTTTATAAACATGAGCCTGAAAGCACAGGCAGCAAAAGAAAAACTAAACAAATGGGACTATATCAAACTAAAAAGCTTCTGCACAGCAAAGGAAACCATCAACAGAGTGAAATGACAGCCTACAGAGTGGGAGAAAATTTTTGCTAACTGTTCATCTGACGAGGGATTAATATATCCATAATATACAAGGAACTCAAGCAATTACACAGTAAAAAAACAAATAACCCAATTAAAAAATTGGCAAAGGAGCTGAATAGACAATTTTCAAAGGAAGACATACAAATGGCCAACAGGTACATGAAAAAATGCTCAACATCACTAGTCATCAGGGAAATGCAATGTACATCTGGGTACATACCCAGAGGAATGAAAATCATCTTGTCAAAGGGATACCTGCACTCCCATGTTCATCACAGCTCTGTTTACAATAGCCAAGATAT
>NW_007740477.1:0-524 GCF_000696425.1 Galeopterus variegatus | reverse complement strand
AAAACATCATTATTCCAGACCAAAAATGCATATTACTAAATGAATGAAGCCAATCTGAAAAGGCTGTATGATTCCAAGTACATGACATTCTAAGGCAAAACTATAAAGACAATAAAAAGATCAGTGGTTTCCAGGGGCTGGGGGGAGGGAGGCATTAATAGTCAGAACACAGAGGATTTTTAGGGCAGTAAAACTATTCTGTATGATACCATAATTAACAGTGGATGCATGTCATTACATATTTGTCAAAACATATAGTGTACAACATGAAGAGTGAATTCTAATGTTAACTAGGAATTTTGGGTGATAATGATTTGTCAGCATAGGTTCCTTGATTGTAATGAATGTACCACTTTGGTGTGTGATGTTGATAATGGGGGAGATTGTACGTGTGAAGGCAAGGGCTGTATGGGAACTCTCTGTAATTTCTGCTCAGTTTTGCTGTGAATCCAAAACTTCCCTGAAAAACAGTCTATAAAAGAAAATTCATGATCCCTTTTCCAGTTTCCGGATCTGATCCAATT
>NW_007740476.1:29575-29901 GCF_000696425.1 Galeopterus variegatus | reverse complement strand
CTGAAGGTAGAAACAGCTGCTGTTGTTAACCTGAATTTCCAAACGTCTTCAGTGTAGATAAAAGGAATTTCAAATGTTTTGATGAGGTACCCACTAGGATTGTTGTCCTCTTTCCTGTAGCACTGTTGTGCCCACAGGCTGTGTGTGTGTGTGTGTGTGCGTGTGTGTGTGTGCACGTGTGTGTGTGCATATTTTTGGCTGCACTTGCATTTCACGAAGTGATGCTGTTTTCCTCTAATGGCTTTGAATGGGAGGATGGCAGATTTTTTTTTTTTTTCCTTTTTGTCTTTTTTTATCGTGTCCGGCAACGGATCGCAACCCTCAGT
>NW_007740476.1:23399-28312 GCF_000696425.1 Galeopterus variegatus | reverse complement strand
TTACTTACAATAATTGCTTTCCTTGTCAATTTTCTTGTACTATATAGTAAATTAGAAACATAACTTTTCTTACCTAGAAGAAAACTGCACCTGCCTAGGTGATAGGTTTTTTTCCAACACACACACACATTTTGAATAAAGAAAAATTAAATGAGTATTTTCCCCAGGAGTAATTTTCAGTACGTAATACTAATTTTAATACTAATACTAATTCTTCCTTTAGTAAAAGTCTTCCTACTTCAAAATGTTCAGTGAGTTGTTTATAGATAATGTGTCCTAAAACTTTTGAGCCTTAACTCTTTGTATTGGGTATTATAATTAAAAGGGAAAATACAAAACAAATTTGCTAAAAAGATTAATAGCTCATGGATGTTTAATCATGAAAAACCCATCTAATCTGTTCCTACATGACCATTACTTACAAACCCCATACTGAGGCTCTAAAGCAAATAATTTGCATTTGAAATACTATCTGTTAAATTCTTTATAAGATCCACCAAAATATGCATTTTAAATAAAATATCCTGTAGACTGCACTTTAGTGAAGACATGAATTTTAATGCATTTTAGAGTAGCTGATGAGAAAGCAAATCATGGCTTCCTTGAAATTCTCAAATGACAACCCCAGACCTGGAGCTAAATGAAAAGTGGATTCTGGGCCGAGCCCCTGGCGCACTCGGGAGAGTGCGGCGCTGGGAGCACAGCAGCACTCCCGCTGCGGGTCTGGATCCTATATAGGGATGGCCGGTGCGCTCACTGGCTGAGCACGGTGCGGCCAGTCTCAAAAAGGACACAAAAAAAAAACAAAAAAAAAAGGGAAGAAGACACATCACTCTAGTTTTTATCCTCACCTGCTGCCATTACCTAAGAACATTCTAGTTGACTCCTATCTCCCCCTCATAAGCCTGGCCCCCCTCTGGGGTTGGGCCTCCTCACCAGGAAATGGGCTGCAGGTACGGCCCAGTGTTACCTTCATTGGTCCAAGACAATACTACTCAGGAGTGTACATACAGATTATCTAGTTCTCATGCTTCAAAACAGAACGGAAAACATAAAAGGAATCAGTGAGGTCTTTGGTCATTCCAAGACAGTGGTAAAAACTGAAATGTAAAAATTTAAAGATGACCTTTTTACATATATTTTGTCTATACCTATTTTAAGATATACATGTGTAATACCGTTCTTACTTAACTTTTAAATATTCGATGCCTCCTTTAACTCTAAATATTTTTCAATTTACCCTGGCATAATTTTATTTTTATTTATTTATTTATTTTTTTGTCCTTTTTGAGACCAGCCGCACCGCGCTCAGTCAGTGAGCGCTGTGAGCTCACTGGTCATCCCTATATAGGATCCGAACCCGCAGCAGGAGCGCTGCTGCGCTCCCAGCGCCGCACTCTCCCGAGTGCACCATGGGCTCGGCCCTATTTTTAATTTTTATTGAATCAAAACTGATTATACATATTTGGGGGGTTCAAATTGAAATATGTGGATCAAGTCAGTATTGCTAGCATATATATTGTTACAAATCATAATTATTCTTTATGCCCCTTGTCCAATCTCTTCCATCTCCCTCTCATTTCCCCCTCCCCGCTCTAATCACCCTAAATTTCTTCTCTCCTTCTGAAAGAATATTGGTTACTCTGCTGATATGTTGCCTAGATGATCTGTCCAATGCTGAGAGGTGTGATGAGGTCCCCCAATATTACCCTGGCATAATTTTAAATAAAACCTTTTTAGCTATCTTATTAAAGTTCTTTAAGGTTATTGTTTTGCCCTGTAAATTTTCCCAAATTCCCCACATACCTTACACCGTATTTGCTTGTAACAGTAAAAAAGTAGATGCCAGCCTCAGCAACACCTTTGTTAAACATCCAGGGCATTGGGAAGGGTTAGCCTTATGGATTCATAGACAGAACCCTGAGGACTTTGACATCGTCACTTTTCACCTTATAGTTATGAAAATTGGAGACCAAGAAAGGTGTAATGACATGCCCATTGAAGCCAGGGATTTTAATGGCTAAGCCTGGTAGAACCTAGTTCTCTTGTCCCTAGTTGCGAGCTTTTACTACCATGCCGAGAAGCACACACACTTTTTTAGTTTGAGTTCATTAAAGAGCAAAAGTATTTTATCAATGAAATATATGATAATATACTTTGGGTTACAGATCAGTACTTAATTTCATGCAAATATAAATAGTGGATAGATAGATGCATAATATTTAAGAGTAAGAGTGTATGTTCTATGTAACCAAATTCTATTTCTCTAGCTTTGAAATTTCTGTCTGCTGCATCTCAAAATATTTCCCTGAAGTTATTTCCTTTTTTTTAATGTTTCCACTCTATCTTAGTTTATTACTGGTTCTATTTTCTTCTGACTTAGTTTATTTTTCTCAAACTGATTCCACATGTTACTTTCAATCACAGCATCTCAAGACTTTGGATGAAGGGCCCTGAAGCATTTCACTTGTTTGCTCTTCTATGGGGAGTTCATTTTGAGCATAAGAACCAGTACAGCTGAGATGCTGAATGCTTTGTCTCAGTGTTGACTGTTCATTTACAAGCCAGACAATATTTAAAACAAACAAAAACCTAGTTATGTTTTTTTTCTATAAATGTAAATTCTTATATGCTCATCTTGAAATCAAAATAATCATATGGTCAGGAATCAATCTAGAATTTCTACCTTTGAACAAAAATTTTTTAACGTTACCATGGCCTGGAACTTTCCTATAACAGGAAGATAATGTGGGACTTTGGGAGTTAAATATAAAAATTAGTTATTGAACATCTCTAATGTGTGTTAGCAAAAGGCTAATTACTGCTTTAATTACCTTATGATACGATTTTGATATCATAACATTATTTCAGAGTCAGATTTAGTGGCCATGGCCTCAGGAGTAAAGTTACTGGTAACATCTATTGGTTATAGATATTGATAATGTCTATTTTCTTTACTCGTCTTTAAAGGTCTATATTTTATTTATTTTAAAAACTGTCATAATTAACATTATGATTAACTTTGAAAACTGCCACTAGTTCTTTTATCAGTTAGTTGCATATAAAGTCTAAGAACATAAAAATCCAGAAATGAAAGCAATTAAATATAGTNCATCTTGAAATCAAAATAATCATATGGTCAGGAATCAATCTAGAATTTCTACCTTTGAACATAAATTGTTTAACCTTACCATGGCCTGGAACTTTCCTATAACAGGAAGATAATGTGGGACCTTGGGAGTTAAATATAAAAATTAGTTATTGAACATCTCTAATGTGTGTTAGCAAAAGACTAATTACTGCTTTAATTACCTTATGATACTTACGATTTTGATATCATAATATTAATTCAGAGTCAGATTTAGTGGCCATGGCCTCAGGAGTAAAGGTACTAGTAACATCTATTGGTTATAGATATTGATAATGTCTATTTTCTTTACTCCTCTTTAAAGGTCTATATTTTATTTATTTTAAAAACAGTCATAATTAACATTATGATTAACTTTGAAAACTGCCACTAGTTCTTTTATCAGTTAGTTGCATGTAAAGTCTAAGAACATAAAAATCCAGAAATGTAAGCAATTAAATATAGTAAAATAAATTTATGACTTGGTTAGCTCTTTCTCTAGCCAGACAATGGGTTTTTCTTCTCATCAACATCCAATGATCTAATTACATTTTAAAAATTACTAGCTCTCCTAACCGNACAGCATCTCAAGACTTTGGATGAAGGGCCCTGAAGCATTTCACTTGTTTGCTATTCTATGGGGAGTTCAGTTTGAGCGTAAGAACCAGTACAGCTGAGATGCTGAATGCTTTGTGTTGACTGTTCATTTACAAGTCAGAGAATATTTAAAACAAACAAAAACCTTGTTATGTTTTTTGTCTATAAATGTAAATTCTTATATGCTCATCTTGAAATCAAAATAATCATATGGTCAGGAATCAATCTAGAATTTCTGCCGTTGAACATAAATTGTTTACCCTTACCATGGCCTGGAACTTTCCTATAACAGGAAGATAATGTGGGACTTTGGGAGTTAAATATAAAAATTAGTTATTGAACATCTCTAATGTGTGTTAGCAAAAGACTAATTACTGCTTTAATTACCTTATGATACTTACGATTTTGATATCATAACATTATTTCAGAGTCAGATTTAGTGGCCATGGCCTCAGGAGTAAAGTTACTGGTAACATCTATTGGTTATAGATATTGATAATGTCTATTTTCTTTACTCGTCTTTAAAGGTCTATATTTTATTTATTTTAAAAACTGTCATAATTAACATTATGATTAACTTTGAAAACTGCCACTAGTTCTTTTATCAGTTAGTTGCATATAAAGTCTAAGAACATAAAAATCCAGAAATGAAAGCAATTAAATATAGTAAAATAAATTTATGACTTGGTTAGCTCTTTCTCTAGCTAGACAATGGGTTATTCTTCTCATCAACATCCAATGATCTAATTACATTTTAAAAATTACTAGCTCTCCTAACCGTATAATGCAGAAAACCAGGAGGTACTGGAGCTGTGCTCATCTGGAATTCTTTCTTCCAGCTGCAGTTTAATGATCTAAAATTAAAGACTGTTTTCTTAAGCTTTGACCTGGGAGAGCATGACCTTTAACAAGCTCTGGTTTCCAAGATCTTACAAGTTTTCAAAGTGTCTGAATGTTTTTGAATGCAGAGACATAAAATGAATTGAATTCCCATAAGAAATCTATGAACATTAGTTTTATTCCTATAAATATATTTATAACATCAAATTTAATATTAGGTTATTTGAAATTACAACTCTTTTATTTTTAGTTATTCATTTAGTAACTCATTTGGTAACTAAGTAATTTCTTAAAATTAAGGTAAAATTTAGTATAAATTTGTGAATTTCCCTGCTTCATTCTATCCTTC
>NW_007740476.1:21154-22970 GCF_000696425.1 Galeopterus variegatus | reverse complement strand
TGATATTTGTATGGTACATCTTTATTTTCATCATACCTGTATTATTATATTCAAAATGAGTTTCTTGTAGACACCATCTAGTTAGGTCATTTTTAGAAACTACTCTGCCAATCTCTGTTCTTCAATTGATGTATTTAGAACACTTACACTTAATGAAATTAACAATATTTTGTTAAAACTTGTCTGCCATTTTATCATTTATTTTTTGTTCATTTATTTGATTATTGTTCATCTGCTTTCATTTTCTGCCTTCCCACAGGTTACTTGAACATTTTTTAGTGTTCCATTTCACCGTGTCTGTAGTGTTTTGAGTACATCCTTTTGTATTTCTTTTTAGTGGTTTTCCCAGGAATTGTACATCAAAAATTTTCACAGTCTAATAACATGGATATTTTGCCACTTCAAGTGAAATGTATGATCCTTATCACCATTTAGGTCCCTTTACCATCCCCACTTTATAATTTAGTTGTCTTAAATGTCTTCTTTACATACATAAAGAACCACATTAGAAAATATTAGTTTTGCTTGTACCCATCTAACGTAACTTTAAAAACTTAGGAGAACATGAGTCATGTATTTTATTGACCCATATATTTACCTGTTCTGTTGTGCCTTCCTTCAGCTGATGTTCCAAGTTTCTCTCTGTTGTCATTTCCTCTCTGTTTGAAGAACTTCCTTAAACAGTTCTATTAAAGAGGTTACCGAGTCCTTCCAAGCATCACGAGGTCCCTAGAAAGTCCGCCTTCTTGTCTCTACCTTCAAGGGTCTTTGGCTCCTTGTTTCATTTATCTTATCCAGGGTTTCAGGTATAATAAGAGGGAGGACTAGACTGAAATGTGCTTACTTCAGCCTTCCAGAATTGGAAGTTCTCCCTGTACTCATTTAAGAATATACATATTAAACCCAATAATGACAGTTGTAGCCTCCAAAAGTTGCATAGGAATAGAGAGTGTTTATATTCCCCTTTTCTTTGTCTCAGCTAAGGTCCAACAGCCAGCTGGTCTTTTCATGTCCANCATGCATTGTGCTCTAAATGGTGTTACAGACTCACCAAGCAATTTGCATGTACAAGTATTAACGTGTTCTTGGAACAACCCTATTACATGGACTCTAGCATTAGCTTCATTTTGAAAATGGAGTAACTGATGCTTAGATGGTAAATCTTCCCAAGATTACACGATTAGTAAGTAGCAGGAGCTGGGATCCTAAATCTGTGCCACTAACCACAGAACTATGCTTCCCGTACAGTTATTGAATGTAAGGTGATTGGATACCTTTGTTAGAATGAAATAGTCTCAGAGCCAGTGGGATCCCATTTTCATACCTTAGAAATTGATCTGTTTTGCAGCCACCCTCTGCATGCTGTTTCACCTAGGAAATATTGCTTTCTTTCTCCTTTTATATAGTTCTGTAGCCGCTATTAAAATCAGACTCAAGATGTACCTACGCCTGGGAGCCTCTCTGGTTTTCCTTGTGGAATGGATCATGCCTTTAGATATCTCCCCTCAGTTTTTCTTGTCTGTTCCTGCAGTTGGGTGGTTTTGCACCATGTGTGTGCCCGCAGAGGAATCGCAAATTTTTCCAAGACAGGAACTCTGTCAGTGACTTCTGTTCATTCCCCAGCAGGGTTCTGTGCGTGGAAGGCAGCCATGAGGCTTGCTGAATGACAAGGATATTTATGAAATATACAATTCTAGGTTGGGTGAGGGAGGGGCCCACCTGAAGCATTGGTGGGAAATGGCTAAAATAAATTGAAGGTTCATATTAAAAGCACTGAAGGTAGAAACAGCTGCTGTTGTTAACCTGAATTTCCAAA
>NW_007740476.1:15759-21144 GCF_000696425.1 Galeopterus variegatus | reverse complement strand
AGAGAAAGAAAGGAGGAATATACCAAATAAGATTGCCAGAGTAATCATTTTTTATTTTTTTCTCTATTCTTTTTGTTTTATGGAACATTAAATGATAATTGCAGAGTTTTATTAAAACTCTAAAGCCAATTAGAGTGTATGCTTCTTACTTTATTTGAATTTACCAATATTTTTTTTCCTTGAGAAGAACTACTTACAGCAAAAGATTGTCAAATGCCAGTAAAGCTCATGATCATTCATGAGAAAGAAATGAAATGTGAAGAGTTGAAAAGTTGAGGTCACTTTGAGGATTTCTCATGTCCATTATATCAAATTATTTAGAGTGTAGTGGCGAGAAAAACAAATACAAAACAAGAGCTTCGTTCTTCTATGTAATGACCTTTGTTATATCTTTGAACAACCCTATGTCATAGGCACTATGACTTACATTTTTTTTTCTGATGAAGATACTTAAGTTTTGAGAAACTTACAGAAAACTGAAGCCCAGGGACACCAGTATTAAGTCAATACTGATGAAAGTCTATTCCCATGTTTTTATGACTTAAAACCATGGTTTGACCCTTTTATCATTTTGTAATATCTTTTTCTGACTCAGGTAATTTTCTTTGGTGTGAAATCTGTGTTATGTGATACTAGTTTAGCCACTCCAGTTTTCTGTTGGTTGATATTTGTGTGGTACATCTTTATTTTCATCATACCTGTATTATTATATTCAAAATGAGTTTCTTGTAGACACCATCTAGTTAGGTCATTTCTAGAAACTACTCTGCCAATCTCTGTTCTTCAATTGATGTATTTAGAACACTTACATTTAATGAAATTAACAATATTTTGTTAAAACTTGCCTGCCATTTTATCATTTATTTTTGGTTCATTTATTTGATTATTGTTCATCTGCTTTCATTTTCTGCCTTCCCACAGGCTACTTGAACATTTTTTAGTGTTCCATTACACTGTGTCTGTAGGGTTTTGAGTACGTCCTTTTGTATTTCTATCTGCTTTCATTTTCTGCCTTCCCACAGGTTACTTGAACATTTTTTAGTGTTCCATTTCACCGTGTCTGTAGTGTTTTGAGTACATCCTTTTGTATTTCTTTTTAGTGGTTTTCCCAGGAATTGTACATCAAAAATTTTCACAGTCTAATAACATGGATATTTTGCCACTTCAAGTGAAATGTATGATCCTTATCACCATTTAGGTCCCTTTACCATCCCCACTTTATAAAAGTGATTATTATGATCATCCCCTATTGACAAACTAGGAAGTTGAAGCTCACAGATAAAACTCACTGAGCTACATAGTGGTAGAGCTGCAGTGAACTCAAACTTTCGCTCAAAGATGAGTGGATTAGAAATAAATATGTAAAGTACTTGGTATCCATTTGGTGCTCAAAAACGGTAGCTAGAGTCATATTTTTCTTTTCTTATAGTTTAAATGATCATTTGTTCCAGGTGTATTCTTGATTTTCCAACACTGAGGCTCAAGAGCAAAATTCCATGTGTATACAGAACAGAACAAATATTTCTAGCAATGGTGGTTAAAGATAGCCTTTGAGTCATTCAGAAAGGGGGATGTTTAGCAATAATAAAAGTATTGCCAGAGTTTGAAGACTTTTCTTCTTCAGAAAAGGCTCGTTTGTAAGTGTAGCTGTTGACTGATTTTCATCATCTAAGTTAGAACACTGGTATTTAAAATGCATCAACTCTTCTCAAAAATGGTAGAGTTTATTCAGTCAGGGTTTGTGTCGATTCTGACTCCTGCTTTGTATTTTTGAGAATGGCTCAAAGCTTTGAATCCAGCAGTTACAGGCAAGAAAGAACATCTTCATCGAGGCAGCTGACCCAAGCATTGCTCTGGACCCAGCCACAGAAGTGGAATAGAACTGGGATTCACATACTGCTGTAACAAGATTAAGGATGTTTTATGTTCTTGGATGGCTGCAGTTTGCTTTAATCTCAGCCAGGCTTCCTTATAAACAGAAGTATATTTTACAGATCCATCCTGAGGTTGAGCACCAAAAGTATCACAGAAACAAAAATCACACTTCATACTTATCAAATTCTATGAATCTCCTTTGAATCTTGGACATGAATCCTCCCAAATGCTTTTGCAATTCTTTAGCATGTCTGATTCACTTTAGCCACAATCATTTTTGCGACGAAAAGGGAATGTGGTTTCTACTTGTTAAACACATTTGTTCAGTCTGAATTTCAATGACTGTCCTTTTAAATTTAGGCTGTTTTTTCTCGCATCAGTAAGAAAGGGACTCAGACAATATGGGTCTCTTAGAGACCTTGAGTTCTCCCAAGTCTCTGATCTGTGTCAACAGCTGAGTAAACTTTTTAATGGGTATTTAAAACCTACTCATCAGAATGCATTGCAATAAAATAAATTAGGTGCCTACATTTTGCTTCAAGTTCCTCTGAATAGCTCATAAACTAGCCAACTGGATAACAAAGAAAGTACATAATCATATCAGTTTTTCCTTCACATTAAAGCAGTAAATCTGATTTGCAAAGTTTACAGCATACATCCTCCTGGTGAACTAAGCTAAGTGGGCAAATCATAATTCTCTTTGGATTTAAATGAACTAGTGAAATATTTTCCCCTTTTAATGCAGGTGTCCCCTCGCTGGAGTCAACCTTTACGGATTCAGATACACTCCATTTCAGGCGTTGGTTAATTTGTGGATTGCATCTGGATAGATGCTGCCTTCTTGGCAGAAGTGTTGAGAAGGCTGGGTTTAGAAGAACTACACGAGGCAATACTGCTTTCATCTAGTTCATTTTTCAGGAGAGGAGATTAGGCTATGAGAGATCATGAAACCTGTGTCTTAAAACATGCAACTGGTTCCTGGCAGAGGCAGGAAATCCCACCTAGGTCTCCTTGAAAGAATGTTATTAACCTGGGTTGCAGTAGTTGCAAAAAAGCTTTGTGGAGCAGATAGAGCTTCTTGTAAGCCTAGGTGGTGAGAAGCACGTGGGCAGGTAGAGTTCAAGGTCACTGCATTTGCTGTAGTAAGAACAGCTGTGAAAGGAAGGCCTCAGAAATGATGAGAAATGTAGATGGACTCGGAGGACTGTGAGCGGGTCGATCTCTTCTAACGTCAAGTAATTTAAACACAAGCTGAGCAAATTGATTCAACTTTTTTAATTAAAGAAAGATTTGAGTGATTATGTATTTTTTTAATTAATATTCGATCAAAACATATCGAATGCACATATTTATGGAATGCAGTTATATTTCAAAATGTGTATACAATGTGTGATCATCTATTCAGTACAATCAGCATATTTGTAATCGCAAAACTTAATCATTTATTTGTGATGTCAGCATTTGATCTCTCCTCTTCTAGTTATTTGATAACACGCAACAAATCATTATTAATTCTAGATTCCTGGGTTATTACATTTTTTATTTTATTTATTTAGTTTTGGTGGCTGGCCAGTAGGGGATCTGAACCCATGACCTTGGTCTTATCAGCATCATTCTCTAACCAAGTGAGCTAACCGGCCAGCCCTATTATGTATTTTAAAATAACAAAAATAGAGGCTTGACCTGGCCACCAACCTTGGGGTGGGGAGGCTAGAAATTGGGTGAAAGGACATACTTTTAAAAAGTAATAAATTAATACAGATAGTGCTTTCCCATACTCTAATAGATACTCTCCTGAAGGACATGATACATACACAGTAAACTGATTATAAGCTTTCCTTAGCTCAGTCAACAAATAAAACTTTAATAGACAGGCATATAGAAGGGTGGCTTTCTTTCAGTGCCAGGTAACAGACTGCTAAACTTTTCTAAATTGTCAAGAAGTTATTACATTGCTGGAAGAGAGGAGATCAAATGTCCTCATCACACAGAATTAAGTTTTGTAATGACGAAAGTGCTAATTACCCTGATTTGATCATCATACATTGTATACATATATTGATATTCAACTTCGTACCCCACAAATATGTATACTCAATATGTTTAAACTAGAAAAAAATAGTTGTTACTTCATGTATGGGGTGCCAGTTGAGTTGGGGGACACAAGCCTCGCTGTATCAAGGGTAAATGTGCATTCTGTATCTGAGAATCCTGTGAGGTATTTCTCCCAGGAAACAATTTGAATTGTTACTGAACCCATTTGATGTGTTACTACAGACGGTGAGAAATGCAGTGTGATCATGTAAACTTAAACCTCCTACATTTGCAAATATAGGGTATTTACTATATAGCTTTGTGGTAATAAGCTGTGGAAAAATGTAAATACAGGGTCTAACTCTCTGTACATGGCTTCTGGTTATTCCTAATAGTGTGTTGTTTGAAAACTACTTTTCAATCAATATAATATGCAAGATTCTTATCCAAAAGGTAAAAATAAAAATCTGTCATTTGAACACTTCAGCTTTATTTGGTATTGCATGTGCATTTATAGTGCTGTGCTCCTTTTCATTTGCACAAACACCTTATTTAAAAAAGGACATTATCTTGCATGTAGGCACTTGCTAAAAGGAATGCGGCTTGCTGGCAGAGAATATTCCAAACTGCCAATCTTCTAAGGAGCCTGCTGTAAAAATATCTGCAGCTAGGAAGAATTGGAGACGGCTAATAACAGTGACTATAATTAATAGTTAATTGTTTTAAGGAAAGCAATGAACAAATTGAACTGATACTTAATCTACCCAATTAAAAAAGAAAAAAAAAGCAGCCAAAAGAATTCAGAGAAAGGAAGCAATCAATGTATATTGTCTCCACAGTTGTTTCTAGTGGATGTGGTTGGGTTTATACATTTTGTTTTTGTAATATCCCTGCAGCTAAAAGTCACGATTGGGGACCATAAGACTTCATTTATTTTGCCTTTCTCTCCTGCCATTTATTATTGTACTTGCACTTTGAGTATTCTGTGTTCAAACTCTGTCTGTTCAAACACCATTCTCCATGCCACTCAACAGAGGGCAATTGTGAAAAATAGCTATGTTTAGTCCGCCGAAGAAAACACTACAAAACGACATGCTAAATACCTTTTAGGGGCCGGCCTGGTGGCGCACTGCTACAGTGCGCCACTTCGGAGCGCGGCAGCGCTCCCTCCAAGGGTTCGGATCCCACATACAGACCGGTTCCTGCTCACTGGCTGAGCGAGGGGCGGGCCTAGCACCGAGGGTTGCGATCCCGTTGCCAGTCCTGGTCCGGTACGGGCGCAACACTGAGGGTTGCGGTCCGTTGCCGGACACGAAAAAAGACAAAAAGGAAAAAAAATAAATAAATAAAATAAATAAATAAATAAATAAATACCTTTTAGTGTTTGAAAGGCTGTGTTTTAAAAGTCAGAGATTAAAATCGGTAGCATTTCTATTCACCAATAGTGAACATGCCGAAAGAGAAATCAAGAAAGCC
>NW_007740476.1:13146-14442 GCF_000696425.1 Galeopterus variegatus | reverse complement strand
GGTGCAGAGGTTACATTGTCTGTGCCAAAGGAAGCCAGGGGCCAAAATCCAGCTTGCATTCCACACACCAAGCCCAGTGCTCTGGGGCCAGTTTGGACAACTGTGTCTAAATGTCCACCCAGAAGACATCTGATTCTAATTTGCACAAAGACAATCCACAGGCTCACAGAGGCCCTGGGGCTAGACTCATGCTTCTGCCTACCCACTGTGAATGGAGGCACAGTTTGCAGGTGTGGTGAAAAGCTTATCGTAACTTATCCTTTATGGGGCTGTTCCTGGAGGGTAGTGTTATGTGTGTGTGTTGGAGCAGAGAGGCAGTTAGACACACATCAGTGGTAGTTGGTTTACTGGCTGTGTTTTCGAGAAAGCAGCTACTGCTGGAGGTGAGACGTCCCTCTGCCAGTCATTTTTCCATTTGACTTTAGCCTCCTGGAGGCTACTGGGGTGGAGTTTATTGGAGGCCCCATTTGTCACCANTCCTTTTCATTTGCACAAACACCTTATTTAAAAAAGGACATTATCTTGCATGTAGGCACTTGCTAAAAGGAATGCGGCTTGCTGGCAGAGAATATTCCAGACTGCCAATCTTCTAAGGAGCCTGCTGTAAAAACATCTGCAGCTAGGAAGAATTGGAGACGGCTAATAACAGTGACTATAATTAATAGTTAGTTGTTTTAAGTAAAGCAGTTAACAAATTGAACTGATACTTAATCTACCCAGTTAAAAAAGAAAAAAAAAGCAGCAAAAAGAATTCAGAGAAAGGAAGCAATCAATGTATATTGTCTCCACAATTGTTTCTAGTGGATGTGGTTGGTTTTATACATTTTGTTTTTGTAATATCCCTGCAGCTAAAAGTCACGATTGAGGACCATGAGACTTCGTTTATTTTGCCTTTCTCTCCTGCCGTTTATTATTGTACTTGCACTTTGACTATTCTGTGTTCAAACTCTGTCTGTTCAAACACCATNGGGCTGAACTCAAGAAGACAGAATAAAATAGACACCCAGAGAGCATATATGAGACTTAGCTTAGTGATTTGAATAGCAAAATTCAACTCAGTGATTTAAAAACTAGAACATGTTTTTAAAGCTCATAACATTGGTCTAAAGTGCCACAGATTCCCATTTTGGACTGTCTTCAAGGCACTGAAATCTCAAACACTGACTCATTGAACTCTTTCCTTATTAACAGACATAGTATGAAACATTTTTGAGGGTTGAAAACATAACTGAACACTTGTTCAAAACCTTTGAGCTTCTCAAATACAAAGCTCTTTTAAATTCTTAATTTTGAGAC
>NW_007740476.1:0-12111 GCF_000696425.1 Galeopterus variegatus | reverse complement strand
TCACATAACAGTTGGAATTTCTCTTAGGTATACTGTCAGAAAAGTCTTGCCTAATTAGAATGACATCTATCCAAGTTTTTTTTTAACAAAATATGAACACATTTATATTCAGCACTGGATTTAGGGAAGGGTTCTATAAGAGTAAAAATCAAAGGATTTATATTCTCTTCTTTTGTGTTAATATGTTACCCAGAAGGCTTTGCATTAGTTTATATACTTACTAAACTGAATAATTTTCATTTGATACAGGCAGAAGAATTTTTTTTTTTGCAATTGTTACACACTGAGGCAAGTAAAAATAACTTTAAAAATTTCACGACAGTCAGTAGAAAATGAGGGAAAAAAGGACCAAACAAGCTTTACCTTTGCTTCCACTTGAAAAGATTGATTTAAAATTTTTTCCTGGAAAAAATGGAAATGTGACTCCTGCTCTATTTTTGTATAAAATTAAGTTATTAATCTATAACTGATTCCCGACTTGTTATTAGTCATCAGTATATAATTTAATCATTTCCCTCAAATTTCGTATACAGGCTCGCAATTATGTTAGCATTCACGGTAAGTGCAGGCCCCTGATTCTTTAGGAGTTTTATTTAATATTGGCCAATAATGTCCTTATCTGTTTATAGATGAAAATATTGAAACAGAAATGGAAAATGTTCTCTCTGAGCTGCACATGATTAGCGTGGTTTCTGATAGACTTTTTAAAGAAATTAAAAATCCCTAGACATATATTTAACTTGTATAGAACCTGTATTTAAGGGAGTCTGTATAAATTGTGTGGAGGACATCTGATCTGAAAAAGATGACAGAAAACTTTTATTCACATTTCTTCTCCACTGAGTAACAGATTTTGGTAAAGACATTCAACTTGATGGTTCAATTTCTACATTTATAAAATAGATACAGCTGTCTGTGTGCTTGCTTACCTGTAATACAGGTGAAGAGTTAAATGTACTTCCCTCCCCAGATGGCCGATGGAGTTTCCTGGTGCCCATTTTATTAGCATCTACAGAGGTACCATCGTGGTTTGTTCCATATGACAGTGACACTGTATTTCTTTTCTATTACCTCTTCATGAGTTGGGGGAAGTTGACAGAAAATGGACTCACAATCAGGGCAAAGTTACAGGTCTGCAAACTGCAACTGTACAGAGTAGAATTTGTGGACCTGTTCCAGACAGCCCAGTTAACTCATTTAAGTTCCAGCAGTGACACTAGTGAGCTGTATTTAACATCAAAGCACCAGAGAAGGTCACCCAGGTCCCGCAGGAAAGTCTGTCAAGCTTATTGCGGCTCAGGTGGAACCATAGGCAGCCGAAGGCGTGGAGGGCTTGTGTGGCCTCTGCACACCGGTGGATTTATAATCTGATGATGTATTGCAGCAGTGGTATATTGCAGCGGTCAAACAGTTCTGTTTTAAGAGGGCCTTATGTGGACAGTGTGAAAGACACAATGATGGACCTGCAAGTGGTAAGGAAGGAGCTGGGCAGTCGTTCATTTCAGTATGTTTAATGGCAGAAGGGTGTGGAGAGGCTTTTGGTTGGCTTTTTGCTTTTTTTATTCATTTGGGTTTTTAGTAAATGGCATTTGCGTTCATATCATTGAAAATAAGGACACTATTTGAGTATTTCATCATCGGGTTTTGTGCAAAATTATATTTAATGACATAAACCTGCACTTTGCACAAACTTTCCCCCACTTTGAGTAAGAGACCACGATGGGGGGTCGTTGAAGTCACAGACTGATAAGTTGGCTTTTCTGTGCAGGATCTGCCCACTCCAAAACAGGCTTCCATCAGCCTCTGTAGGATTCTGCTTAGGTGAGGAATAACATTCATTGAGTTGGGGTTGCCTGTTGCTTTCTACACAGTGAATTGAGAAAGTGTGCAAAGTCTAGAGTTTTTCTGAGTTGCTGTTTTGTGCCAGGGTTTACCAGCTACCCAATAAGGCCATTATGCCCATCCACTGAAACTAGGAAACTCCCAGTATGAACATTTGATGTACCCACAAGGATGTGTTAGGCAGCAACATCAGGGAGGTAAACGTGGTATTTCTCTCTATTTTTCAATATAGGACAAATATAATCAAAAATAGAAATTATGGAGAGTAAAACAGGTGACATAAAATACAATTCTTCTTGGTAGATTTGTACTAAAAAAGGATTTAGAGAAGCAAAATTGCCTGTTACTCACAGTATCCATATATTATGAATTTTCATATATTATGACTTTATATCATCCCATGGTATAAAAAAAAAAAAGCAAGAAAAATAATGTCTTTGATTTGTGCTTAGCCAAGGATCTAGGTAAGATTGTGTCCCCATTTGAATGGACAGTGTCCCCATTCCAGCTTAGTTTTATGGTTCTTAGAATTAGGGTTCTGCAATGAGTGGGTGGTAGCAAGTAAAAAAATAACTAATGGATGTAATTTTTTTTTAACTTTATGTTTACTTGAAAATAGTAAACAGCCCCAAGGCAGGTTTTTGTTGCCTGCAGTATTATATTGACAGAAAATCACCTAAAGGAGTAGAAGAGAAGGGACTGTCTGCTTAATAGAGGCATCGGCAGGCAGAAATCTACGTGACCCCTGCCCTGTGTTTGTCTTGTCTGAGAAATGTAACAGGCAATTACCAGAAAGGGCTGATTGAGTCACTTCCTCTAGAGTCTAATATGGAGAAAAATGGACAAACGTGGAATGTCTTTCCATTTTTTCCCATTAGTACTGTCGTATTGTAGGGAGACATTGGTAGTGCAAGTGGAGCCTGAAGGTCAGTTTTAGTTAAAATATATACTTCCCCATTCCCAACACTGCCATCACCTTGAGAAATGTAGCCTTGTGGGGGGCTTCACAGTGAAATGAATGAGAAAGCATGTCGTCTGTGGAGTTTTTCAGAGTTACTGAAATAAGACATGTTGTGTGATATATCAATGAGAAAAGATAATTATTTGACTACGTAAAAACACCAGTGACAGCCCTTGACATTTGGATCACTGCATCCTTTATTAAGAAACATTTGAGTTTACGGGTAGCTACCGACCTACAGAGTCTATGCTAATGTAGATAATGATTGTTGTCCAACCCTTTCCATCTCTTTCCTCATCCTCATTTCTACCCTTATCCAACTACTCTCTGATTTACCATGATGCTATTGTTGCTGACGAAATTCACTTATTCATTCATTCATTCATTCATTCAGTAGTCATTCAATTTGTTTTGAGTGCATAACACATTCTAGATGCTCTGCTAGAATCCTGGGAATAAAACTAGAAAGAAAAAAATTAATTTCACCTTGGCAAACTAACACACAAGGCACTAAACTGCAGTAAAACATGATAGGTTATGAAGCCCATGCACTGGGAGCCCAGTGTCGGGGGTGCCACACCTAGAAAAGCCAGCAGGGTTTCCTAGAGGAGGTTGATATCTGACATGGCTTTTGAAAGATGAGTTGACATTTTTCTTTTTCCTTTTTTTTTGTCTTTTGTCGTGACCAGCAACGAATCGCAACCCTCAGTGTCGCGCCCATACCGGACCAGGACCGGCCACGGGATCGCAACCCTCGGTGCTGCTCCCACCCCTGCTCAGCCAGGGAGCGGCCGGTCTGTATGTGGGATCCGAACCCTCGGCGGGAGCGCCACCGCGCTTCCCAAGCAGCGCACTATAGCAGTGCGCCACCGGGCCGGCCCCGAGTTGACATTTTTCTGATGAAGGAGGAACAAAGGGCGATCCAGGGATAGAGAAAAAATTTACATTAGCAAGGAATCATGAAAAGGCACAATATCTTCCTTCGTTTAAAAAATGAGAAGTTAAGTGTCATTAAATATTAAGTTCATAGTAAGTAGTGAAGGACTTGAAGTCTGAGGGAGGAAGTCAGGACAAGTTTATGATAGGCATTGTGTGTCATTTTTAGGTTTAGATCTCAGGGTAAATATGAGTGCCTTAATGTAATTAAAGCTCTTACAAATGCAGCTTTTTATTATGCAACTAATCCATGCTTGTTGCAAAATTTGTAAAAACAGATAAATAAGCAGAAGAAATAAAGAACACCTATATCTCATTAATATTATGGGGGCACTTGGGAGACCATACTGGGATGAAGTGTGTCAGAGCTGCCTTCGGTGGGGCTTACTTCAGATGACATTGCTGCATTTGAGGGAAAAGAAAGTAGTCTGAGGTGTGGTGGGTTTTATTATAGAAAGGACCCTTGTCCTTTCTTCCACCCTAGATTGAGCCATCTTTGGTGACAGGAGGGTAGAGGAGGACTTTTTCTCATTCAACACAGGACCCACTCTCTAGAAGGTAATAGAGTTTTTACCAGAGAACTCAACTGGGCCCAGAGCCCCTGATTTATAATCAACCCTCAGATTTCTACCTTGGGAAGTTAGCCTAAGCCTAAGGTGATTTTAGAATCACCTTTCTGTAAAGGAATAATTAGTTTCTATTTCAGCAACGTGAAAGGTTAAAACGATTGTCAAGGGAATCTCAATTTCTTTGTGGAAGTTTGCAGTTGTCATCACCTTTTAACAACTGACTGACAAATAATTTTTTTATCAGTAAATCTTTAAAAAATCATGCTCTACAGTGCTCCCAGATCTCTTTCCTTCTGACTTTGAAGCTATTCATACACATACCAACAAAGCTAGAATTCAGATCAATTTTTCTCTCTTGTGTAGAATCAGAGTCTAAGCCATGGCTAACATAAGGTTAGGAAGAAAAAAAATAAAACCAAAGTGCCTTTTCATCTAGGCATTCTGAAATATAGTCACCGATACCAAGAAACTGCCTGTTGGTTACATGTCCTGAGATAAGGGACAAGAGGATAGTTTCCACTGCATTTTTTGTGAATACTCTACACCTTGATTTCACATTCTCTGGCCTCTCCATATTTAGTTGCTGAAAAGTCACTTTGTACATAGAACTGTGTTAGCCGCTTTTATTCTGAATTCACTATGGCACTAACTTTCCTTGGAAGTCAGTCTGCTTGGAGAATCCACAAAGTAAATTTCTCCTTTCTACAAAGAGTACATCTTCATTTCTTCCTAACCTCCGCCCCCACCAGAGTTTTATTTTTCAGCACTTTTTTCATTTTCTTTTGTTTTTTGATAGATTTTAAGTTGCCAACATTCCCTTAATACCTTTTAAATATGAGGTATTGTACTCTTCTTAAGCCTAAATTCTAATATTCCATTTTGAGAGATTATTTCATTATGAAGCTGACTGGAATCAGTTTTAAGATGAGGATGTTTTGTCTCAATTGGAAATAGTAGAACTTCAGTAGCAAACGCTTATTATTTATAAAAGGATAGAACCTTCCTTTAAAAAAGAAACCTGGGATTTTTTTTTTCCACTTGAGTGCTCTGCAAACCACTAATAAGGTCTTTTGCTCTGTGATCTTAGAATTAATCCATGATTATCAAAAGGAACATTTGCTGATTTAGAGGATATGTTGACTGTTATCAATGAAAAGCAATGGAGCTGATATTTGGACTCAGAAATTTTATTTCATGCACTTTGGGCCTATTCCAAATACATAGTAAGACTGGAAAAAAATAGTTGCTCTATAATAAGCAGCGGCGTGTACTGGTTTTGTAAAATGTGTCAGCTACTTTTGGGAAGATTGCCAAACAAGCTAAAACAGAGGTGGGTTAGAAGGAAAAAGAATTGTTCCCGTGTTTGCTGAATGATGGCATACGTGGCAGGAGTGCTGTCTTCTGCAGCTGGCAAAAACCCACGAGAAGCTGATCACATCTAGTTAGCTCAGATGATTCTGTGTTGACTAAGTACAAATGCAGAGGAGGGAAAGCGTTTTCCAGTGTAGGAACTGATTCCCCTGCGGGCTGAACTTGGGCTTCTCAGAAGTCCTGACATTGAGCTAGCTTGGCACGTTCCCCTCCTTTTCAGCATCCACCTGCCTTTTCTCCTTCCACTCTTATCTCTCTATGTGTGTATATGCACTGATATGCCTGGTGCCCAGGCTGTGAGCCAAGCTGCCTTTCATGACTGTCCTTAAGCATCAGCCAAACAGCTGTTTTACAGGTGCACAGTATTCAGCAATTTATGGTTAATATATTATTTAAAAGGTGCACATAAATCATTTAAAAACATATTTTAAATGCTCCAGTAGCCTAGCTATTTAAAGGAATCCTACAGCAACTCTTTTTTGAAAGGGAAAAGCTCTCTTTATAATGCAGGAACTATCACCAACCCCTAGGTTTGGCCTTCATCTGATAGATTTAAAACGGGGTAAGCTATATTTTCAGGCTGTTATGCTCTGCAGAGGTCCAGATTGAGGCTCACTAGCTTGCTTATCAATTTTGTCACCACCCACCCCATGGGAGCTTCAGCTAGTTTGGCAGGAAGAAAAGGCAGGTCATTTGTACCTCTGTCTGATTTCCTTTCCCTGCCAGGCAGGGCCCTTGTAGTCCTGCCTCCAAATTCCCTGTTTCTGTGAATGAACCTTAATGAAGAATCACACAGTCACATAAGTAAAATCACTGGAGCTTCAAGGGTGACAAATTTAGGAAGTACACTTAGTGAAGTTTAATTTCAAAACAGGAAATACCTTCCGATTTGGGAAGGTTGGGTGCATACGTGCATGTGTGCATGTGTGCATGTGCGTGCTCACATGTGTATTTAAGTTAAATAGGGACATCTTGTAAAACCTGCCTGCCTGAAGAGCTTGCATGGCTGTACAAACAGACTTTTGATACCATGCATCACATGAAGTTCAAATAAGCTGTTGGTCCCAGTGGGGCCCGGATTAACATTTCTCCCTGCTTCACTGCATCATGGTGACATAGTGTTTACTATTTTTATCAAAATTTTGACAAAGTACCAGATACTGGCTCAATGGCGGGTGTTATTCTTATTCCTGATTTATTTCTCTTCTAGGTTCTTCCAAAGAGTCTATTTTTCACTCCTCTGCTTATTCTCCTCTTGTCTTCTCCAACCTCCTCCACCTTCTTTTCTCTTGGCATATATGTCTCTCCTGATGATCTTGCCTTCCAGCCTTCCTTTCCATACACCAAGACCATTCAGCCAACTGGAGTTATCAGAGTAACTTTTCTGACAAGGTTCCAAATCTCTCTCAATAAATATTAAAATAAACATGCACTTTCGTAGGCTTGTTTTCAGCATCCTTCATTTATTTTTATTTGTTTTGCGCACTATATAGCAGTTTATAATTTCCCTTTATTTTTGGTTTTCTGCATTAGGATTATGTTTTCTTCTGCACAGTGAGACAGCAACCGTATGTGCTGCCAATGGAAAGACAGCAAAAGATAGCTCTCCATGCGAGATGACTTTTAAGTAAACTGTAATCTTTTGATAGGTTACCCTCATGTCTCATTCTTGAGGTTTTAGCTGCAAAGCCCCAAATCGAAATGTTATGAGAATAAAAAACACATTCTTTCTGAGCATGTATGAATGCTAAGCTTTCTAAGCCAAATATTCTTCTGAACTCATTCTGCTCCATGTAGGTAATACATCACGTTGGAGATATGCAGAATCAAGTCCATGACTTTGTGTCAGGTAGAAATTGATTTGGAGAAAGATGAGTGGGGTTTCGGGGTTTTGGCATGCCCAGTTAACTTTTTGTACTTGTCCTTTTATTTAGCATACTGTTGCTGCCACGTACATAACTTTTCTTTGTCAAAGAGAGGCTTGATAATATTTTGACAGCAGATTAGAGGAAGAAAGTAAGTAAAACACACAAGAGTATTACCAAGCATGTACTGTAGTTAGTGATGCCTGGGCTGGACGTAGCCATCTGGTATTCATGAGATCTTAGGCAAGTTACTTAACTCATGTCAAGCCATGGTATTTCTTCAGCAGAATGGAGATGGCACCTTCTGCATATTTTTAAGAGTCTACTTTCTGGACCAAAGTGCATTTTCCTGTGAGCTTTCCTGTTGTGAAGATGCCATTGGTCCAGCTTGATAAGGAACAAAGATATGCCTTGGTCATAGTCATGGTCTGACTCTGCTTCACTCTGTCACTCAAATTCACTTACAGTTTGTTAAGGTGTATCGATGACAGAAGGATGATGAGCACAACTTCTATTTCTCTTTCCATGTTGGGGTACAGTTGGTTGATAAAATCAGTGCACTCATTTAGCAGTTTTTCTTATCCAAGCCAGTGCGTAACTAGTTTGTTTTCTAGATGGTTTCTTCAGAGGCTCCTAGATATTTTGTAAGAGCCATTTTATCACCTATAATTACAGGGTCTTCATCCAGACCTAAATAATGGTCTACTTATTCTGTTTCACTTACTGAAGTGAAGGAGGCCCTTTTAATGACTTCTTTATTTAAAAATATCCAAAGAAAATGTCTCACATGTATCTCAGGAGGCTTCTTGACTCTTAGGGCCTATGGTATTTCAGCATCGACACTGGCCTTCCTGACGCCCTAGGGCTGCCCTTTTTCCAGAAAAAAGAAATATACTGCTCTTGAAGATTTAGTAGAAGAGTCAGAAATTCATTGTTATGCTCAACAAATCATCCACTCGTAGCACTTTTTTAGAGGCTTTCAGATCCTTCAGATCTCCACAGATCCTTCTCGTACTGTGTGGTCTGGCCCCACCTCAGAGTTCATGGGTGGTCGAGGCTGATAGCGGGAACCTAACACCCTTTGACAGGACTGGTGGCCTCCTCAGATGCTTCAACACATGCACCTGCTCCTGGGCATGGCTTCGGGATAACAGGCAGGCCAGCTGCTAAAGCCAAAGCCACACGCTATCCTGACAGCTGACAGGTGGTGCGGACCTGGATTTAGAGGAATAGCATCCCCAGACTGGAAGTTGCCCAACTGGGACCTGGCACATGGAAGAACCCAAGAAAGTGTGAGCTCTGGCTCCTCTTATTTCATATTAGAGAGAAATTGAGGTTGTGAGAGTTGGCCAGAAGAGTGTGTGTGTCCAGGAGTCACACCTGGGAGTGCAGGCTTGGCATATGGTTGTTCTTTGGCTCCAGTGTGTGCCTCTGGGCTGTTGCCATAGATGGTTAGCCAGACCCAAGCATTGCTTTGTCTCAGCTCAGTCACCCTTCCATTTTTTAAAGTCCTGTTTATGACAATCATGGTGAAGAGTCACCTCCCCAAAGAAGTGCTGTGAGCACATAAACAGAGTCATAAATGACATCCAAAGACATTAGTATTCGAAAACCACA
The DNA here is from genome assembly GCF_000696425.1 of Galeopterus variegatus. Taxonomy (NCBI): domain Eukaryota; kingdom Metazoa; phylum Chordata; class Mammalia; order Dermoptera; family Cynocephalidae; genus Galeopterus; species Galeopterus variegatus. The sequence goes on along the minus strand of NW_007740476.1, from coordinate 2,950 downwards.
TTTTAGAACACTGAAGTTATAGCCATGACAATTCTGCTAGGGCAGTAAATATACTAGTGCAAGCCTCAGAAGAAAAAAGTTTTGGGAAGAATCACATCCAATAGATCCTGTTACTGCTACTACTGATAGATGTCCATGGAATCATCAGCATCTGCTGTAAATCAAACAGAAAAAAATGTGTCTTATTTCTATTTAGATATTACAAGAAAGAAAAAGTTCCAATCATTAATGAACAGAATTTATAAATTTGCTCTTGGAACAGCTTGATCTTTTTTTTTTTTTCTTTATCAAAATTTTTGTTTAAGTAAAATTTGCATGTAGAAAAATGCACAAACCTTAATTGCAAGCATGATATATTTTCTCTTGGTAACCAGCACCCTGATTAAGAAACAGAACATCCCTGGTGCCCAGAAGTCCTGTGTGCTCTGCTGTGGTCATTTCTCCCTCATCTTTTTTCTTTCAGGGTCTCCACTCACCTGACTTGTAACCACATAGATTAGTTTTGCCTGTTTTATACTTTATATCAAGGGTTGGCAAATATTTTCTATAAGAGCCAGATGGTAAATATTTTAGGTTTAGGGTCCATAGAGTCTCTCTTGCAACTATTCAACTCTGCCTCTGCAGTGCAAAAATAGCACGAGACAATGCAAAACAAATGGGCATGGTGACTGCGTTCCAATAAAACCTTATTTACAAAAACATGCAGTGTCTGGATTTGACGCATGGGTTTTAGTTCGCCAGTCTCTGCTTTATATGATGCCTGATGACATGTGTGTGAGTCATATCGATTGGTGCATGGGCCAGCTCACACCAGCTAATGTGAACAGATCTCACTGTGCATATCTCTTCCCAACTCTGCATTTACTGATGTCACATTGGTATCTTGAAATTGTCTGTAGTGGAGTATCACACCGTGGAAATTGGCGAATGCTACAAATTATGCCCCTCCCCATTTGCTTTGGATTGTGACAAAATAAGATCTCAGTGGCAATTCGTTTGATGTCTCCAAGTCCCTGTTTCTTCATTTGTAATGGGAACATGGAGACATGCAGAAATAAAGTGCTTAGCAAGATAGCTTTCACATAAGTATTCCATCCCAACACAGTGATTGTGTCCTAGAATATTCTAGATACAGGCATATATTGAGAGCTCATCTGAGCACTTTTTACCTTTTTTTAAATTTTAGATCTTGATGTTCTTATTGACTCTGGAAATGTCTCTTGCATTTGCTCCTTGCTCTGCAATTACATTGAAACTTAGACCTAATTCTCAAAATTTCGTCCCTAGAATTGTCCTAATATCCTTCAGTTCTCTACTCCTTCAGTCCATCCTGCACAACTGTCACCAGGATTATCTTTTCCATCAAAGTGTGGTATTTATCTGCTTAATGGCTCCCAATTTTCTTAGCATGTCATGTATGATCCTACTCCCACATCTTCATTATCATCTCCAGACCTTTGCCCTCTCAGCCCTACACTCAGAATGTGCCAAGGCTTTGGTCATGCTGATGCCTCCACACAGCATCTTCCAGTTCAACTCTACTCGATCTTTATGGGCCAGTTTACAGGGCAGCTCCTCACTTCTCCATCCTTTTCTAACCCCTTTCTGCAACCTCACCCATAACAGAATGAATCGATCACTCATCTATGTTTCCATGGTTATGGTAGCTTAAAGTTATTATAACATGTATCACGTTATAATCAGTTGTTTGTATAATTGTCTCTATATTGTCCTGCTATAACTTTTCTGGCATGCCAATAGGTTGCTGGAATGGAAGTCAGACAAACAAGGAAACACAAAGGTAATAACAGTGCAGGTTAACTGCCACAAGGAGGACCTGCCATCTAACTGCCATAGAATTTCTGTCTGGATGAGGAAGGATTCCTGGTCAAATGGCATAATCAGAAGAGACAGAGAAGGAGCAGTGACCCATCTCTAGATCCCCTTGGTGTGGTGTTGGCTTTGTGTGATACCAACTGTAATTGTTGCTTTATGCTCAGGATAGCAATAGCTAAGGAAGAGCTAACAATCTTCCTTCAGCCCTGGATGCCTTTACCTTTGACTTCTCTGTAATTATAAAAACTCAGAACGCCTATGTTCACAGTGGCATTGCTAGCCTTCCTGATTTGCAAACCCCTATCCACACTTATAACATTGCTATACCTTATATGTAACAGAAGTTGCTTATCTTATTTTGGCATATGCTAGTAGCACTCAGGTAAAAGCATTAAATGATTCCTAGGGCAGAAGTCTGATCTCACCCACACAAGAGTTTCAGTTACCTGGTACCACAAGAAGATAAACTTTTAAAGGTATTGAGACCAAGTTGTAGATGGCCTTGAAATAAAACTTCAAAGATGGTCCTCTGCTGGATAAGCAATCTGAAGTAAATGAAGGTCGATTATCAGGGGAGTGCTATAATCAGGGTTGGGTCAGAGGAAGACTAAACTGGCAGAAGTGTTCAGAATAAGTAGAAGAGGGAAGAAATAGTGTTCAGAATAAATAGAAGAGGGAAGAAACAGAATCCCAGACATCCTGTAAGAAGTCTGCTGCAGTCGTCTTGAAAGGAAGCCATGACATTCCCCACTAGTGTAGGAGCAGTGAGGATGGGAACCAGGGAGAGAATGGGTATGGAAAACATCACTGAGAGAGACTTTCCTGAACTTCAGGGCTAGTTGTGTGCAATGATGAGGGAGAAATACTCCTAGAATCAAAGGGTGAAATCAAAAAGATTTCCGGATTTCCTGCACTAGTGGCTTAGAAGATTCAAATGAAATAAAGATAAGATAAGGTAAATAGGTGCAAGTTTGTTGAGTAATACAGATTAACCAATTAACACACTTATGTGTCCACTCTGGTATATCTGTGCTGGGAACTTCATAAATGAATGAGGTGAAAGAGCCATTTCTAGGCTGAGATGAAATAGGACTTTAACAGTATAAAGCCACAT
>NW_007740475.1:18065-29920 GCF_000696425.1 Galeopterus variegatus | reverse complement strand
AGCAGTTTGGGGACAGCAGAAGCTCCCGTAATCTCCAGAGAAAAGATGGCGGGGTGGGCGGGGCCAAATAGTATTATTTTTGAGAACTGCCTGAAGAGCTGTTTTGTTACCAGATAGCAGTTCCAGGTTCTTGGTCAAACAGTGAAGGAGACCCTTTCATGGATCGAGTGAAGTCCACAGCACGGTGAGCACCCTCTCAGTGAAAAAAGGAAGAGGGATCGATAGATGGAACATTCTAACAATAGGGCTTTATTACAAAGTGAAAGTATGCACAGAAGGGTGCATGGGTGTCCCCACAAGTGAGGCGTGCCCCTGAATTCTTAGAGGGAGGGTTTATATGCTGTTCTGGGATGGGAGTGTTACTCTATCCCAACTAAGAGGAGGAATATTCAGCTGTGGGGGACAGTCTCAGGTAATTAAGGCCTAACAGGTGATGCAAGGTTGCATCAGCTTCTTGTCAGGTGTCCTTGAGTTTCTGAAGTTTTGGTCATATGCACTGAAGTTACTCTTCGCTTAACTTTGTCCTTTCTGGTCTGGCCACATGGGTAGAAGGTCACATAGTGGTTGTCTGTACTTTTGTTCCTTTCAGTGCACAGGCACTGCAATTTTTGTAAGCTGCCAAGTTCCAGGTGTAGCAAGCTGATTGGTAGGGTGCTTAAGCTGTCATCAGCTCATTATGGGTTCACTAACTGCAAAACAAGGAGGTGGCTAGTGCCAATCCAGTGCTAATATTTCTGAGCAGCCTCCCTAGAAGCATCTCTACTCTGTCCTGCCTCAGTTTGTATTTACGATTGGCTTCAGGCTCAGTGGAACCCCTAAAGCTGGAGTGGGTGTTCACATATAGGTGGTCCTGCCTTCACTGGCCCCTTGCATTGGGAATGGTGTGATGGGAATTCTCCTGTAGTACAGTGTGTAGTGCCCAGAAGGAGTGGTAAGTCAGATAGGTCTAATTCCTTACTTCATGTGGCTTCAGGGGTGGTATTGTCCTTGAGAGGTTTAGGGAATCTTCCTAACTTTCCCATACTCTTGGTCTTTGTTTAGTTTTTAAAATGTACTTTTTTTCTATTTTTTTATTATAGTAAAATACAAATATAGTAAATAAATAGAATTTTTAAAAATATAAAACAAAATTTACCATTTTAATAATTTTTAGTGTACAGTTCAAGGCAGCAGTACATTCACAGTGTTATGCAACCTTCATCACCATCTGTTTCCAGAACTCTTTTCATCATCCCAAACTGAACCTCCACACCCATTAAGCACTAACTCTCCATATCCTGCCCCTGCCCCAGCCTCTGGCAACAACCATTCTACTTTCTGTCTCTATGCATTTGCCTACTCTAGGTACCTCATATAAGTGGAGTTGTGCAATATCTGTCCCTTTGTGACTGGCTTATTTCACTTAGCATGATGTCCTAAAGGTTCACCTGTGCTGCAGCCTGTGCACTCTTGCTCTTTGAGATCTGTGCAGTGCTGGAAAAATAGAGCTGAATTCTCAACACCACAAGGACATACAGCTGAGATGAGAGTCCTTCCATTCCCTTCCTGGACAGCTCTGGCTCTGGAGAAATTAAGGAGTGAATTTTCTTACAGTCAGTTATACTAGGAATTCTTTATATACAGTAAGATTCACCCGTTTTGGTGTAAATTTATATGAGTTTTGAGGCAGTGATTTTTTTTATGGTTTATAGCCATTTTCTTATTCAAAATATTTTAACATTTACATATTTGTGGGGTACAGTGTATTGTTTCAATACATGCATATACTGCACAATGGTTCACTTAGGGTAGATAGCATCATTTTGTACCCATTAGTCCACCACTTTTCCTCCTCCCCACAGTCCTCTGTAACCACTATTCTACTCATTTCTATGAGAATCACTTTTTTCTTTTTTTTTTTAGATTCCACATATGAGTGATATCATGTAGTACTTATCTTTCTGTGCCTGACTTGCTTAATGTGATGGTTTCCAGTTTCATCTATGTTGCTGCAAAATGCTAGGATATCATTTGGTTTTGGTTTTTGGGTTTTTTTAATAGCTGAGTAGTATTCCATTGTGTATATATGCCACCGTTTTTTTAATTGATTCATCTGTTGTTGGACATTTAGGTTGAGTCTATATCTCAGCTATTGTGAATAGTGCTGCAGTGAACATGGGAGTGCAGGTGTCTTTTTTTTTCCCAATGATTATATTATTTTTTATTTTATTTTATTTTTTAAAATTTATTTTATTTATTGAATCAAAATTGATTATACATATTTTGGGGGTTCAACATTAGATATGTTGATCAAATCAATACTACTAGTATATATATTATTACAAATCATAATTATTCTTTATGCACCTTGTCCAATCTCTCCCCATCCCCGTCTACCTCCCCCTTCCCCCCAATTACCCTAGATTTCGTCTCTCCTTCTGAAAGAATAATGGTTACTCTGTTAATTTGTTGCCGAGATAATCTGTCCAATGACAAGAGGTGTGATCAGGTCCCCCAATATTATCAGAGCAGATGCTTCTTCTGTCACTCTGAAATGGGTTTTGTGGACAGAGACATCCTCTCTTTCTTTATCTCTGCTGGTGACTCTCCTTGTGTCAGTGCACTCCAGTGGTTGGTGGACCTTCTGCATGGTGGTTGTGGCATCTAGCAGCTTTCGTGGCAGCCATGGTTATTGTGGTAGCTGTGGTGGTCCATCTACACAGAGATGGTGTTTCTGGCATGGTCCTTGGCACTGGAGTGTTGTGCCTGGTTGTGGGAGGGGTGTCCAGTCCCCTTCTCCATGTCTTGGGTCCCTGGTTGGGCCCTGAGGCACTGGCACAGTGTGCCTGGTTGTGGGAGGGGGGTGCAGTCCCTTTCTCCATGCCTTGGGTCCCCAGGTGGGCCCCAAGGCACTGGCTCGGTGTGCCTGGTTGTAGGAGGGGTATCGAGTTCCCTTCTCCATGCCTCGAGTCCCCGGGGCAGGGCCCCGAGGCGAGGCAGTGATGTTTTTAAGTGCTGCTACCTTGACAACTAGTAAAACTGGTAAGTGGATATATGAGATACCTACTGCAGTCAAATTCATAGAGACAGAAGGTAAAACACTGGTTACCAGGGACAATGGGAAGAGAAAGTAAGGCATTTTTGTTTAATTGGTATAGTTTTGGTTTGGGATGTTTGAAAAAGTTCTGGAGATGGATTGTGGTGATGGTTACACAGTAATATGAATGTAAAATGCCACTAACTGTACACTTAAAATGATTACAGTGGTAAATTTATGTTATATGTATCTAGCTGCAATAAAAAAAATTTTTAAAAACCTGATAAGTGGATTCTATGCAATGATATCCAATACTTGGGAATCCAGAATTGTCTAAACACAAGAAGAAAAGAAATCTATTCCTTTTCACAGCCCAAACTATAGGGATGCGTACGTGAGACAGAGTCACAGTGTCCCCATTGAAGCACAAATGGAGGGAGCCTAACTCAACCCTGCACCCTTCCTGCTGGAGCCAGCAGTAAGCTTATTATTTTGGTATGTTGCCATTCCTACTGATTCTTAGGGCTCCCAGAACACTGCATGGCAGACTCCAACCTGGAAAGTAGCACAGTGAGTCCAAAGACCATGTGCCATTTGTTTTTTCTTTTCTGACAGTAATCCCTGGTGTGACCTTGAGCAAATCTCCTTGTTGGCCCGTTTCCTGGCTCCCAAGTGGGAACTGTTACCTTTGAAAACTCTTATTTCAGCATCCTCTCCCAAAGTGAACATTCGCTCACCCTGTAACCTCCTGATCATACCAGCGGACTGGCCCTTCTTTCTGTCAGGGAGGTGCTGTACTCAGAACCCAGGGGGATGCTGAGTTCTTCCCTCCCCTCACCTGTAGCCAACCGGTCACTAGCAGGAGCCATGTGGGGGAAAAGACCACAGTTCTTGGACAACACTAAAGACGAGACTTAGACTGTGTTCCTGTATGATTCTGTCCACAAGGCTGATACCATGGTGAGCACATGGTAGCTACACAATCATTCCTTGCTGAATTTAATTTTTATTTAAAAAGTAGATCTGTATCAAGCACTGTGATGCTCACAATATTAATACCTAATATTACATTTTTAAATGCATGCTACAAATTGTATGACACTGTGATGATTCTTTTCATGACGTGAGTTTGTTCAACAAATATTATTGCATGTCCTCTCTATGCCAGACATTATTGTGGGCTCTGGAGATGTAAGGGTCACACCAAGGCAGAGATCTTGTCCTGCTCACTTTATAGTCTAGTGGGGAAGACATAAATACATAAACACAGTCACTGCCAGGTTTTGCTTTATTAAGCAAATTCACAGCATTTGTGCATGGCAGGGCCAGACTTATTAATCAGAATGCCTAAAATCCATATTTATAATCCACCCACTAGGCTATGCTCTACTGCAACTCAACAAACCTTTCTGTTTTGCTTAAATGGCTGTTTTAAGAAGACATGAACATAACTCTTTTTGTCAGAATTCATCAATATATTCATTATGCAAGGGGAATATTGTCATGTCATGCTTTCAAAATAGGATGTCCTTCTGGTCTTTTTAAAAATTGGTATCCAGCAAAATTTATCATCAGTACACAGAGAAAAGGAGAAAATCCTTGTCACTGTCTCATGCTGTCAGATTGAAATGAAATAAATAACACCCTGCTAGTACTCCTACACTGAGACAGTTTTGTCTTGCTTTACAAGCTTCACAAAACTAATCACAAACTTGTCTGTGAACCAACAAACTTGTATGTTTGTGTGCTTGTGCTTAGCTGTGGTTAGGATATCACTCAGTCACCAGCGTTCGTTGGATACCCACTGGGGGCGGAACACTGTCAGAGAGGATGGAAAGACTTTTTAAAATAATAGTCACGTGGTCTGCATCGTCTAGAAGCTTATAATCCAAAGAAGGAAAGAGTGATCTCTTCTAAGACATTTAAAAACATTAATATATCACCAATATAGAATAACTCCTGTATATATTTTTTAATTTTCTGGCATTTAAATCTGTATAGGTGAATACTGTGTTGAGAAAAATTCCCAGAGTCACTTTTCGCTTAGCCTAGAATAGTGCCTGGAATATAGTAGGCATGCAGTAATAATTTTTGAATGAATTAATGTCATGAAAAGAATTATTACAAAGTGTCATAGAATTTGTAACATACATTTAAAAATATGATATTAGGGATTAAGACTGTGACTGTCAGAGCTTGATACCGATCTACTTTTTCAATGAAATCAAATTCAGGAAAGATTCACAACATCGTGCCTGTATGGAATTTGAGGAGGAGATCCAAGTCAGCCACATGCTTAGTATATGGTGTGGTCTGGAGGGCTTGCAGTACCTCCCATCAAAAACATTTTCTCCAGATAAGTATACTGCATGTCCATAATTCCCCAAATCAAACATTTCTGGGGAGAAGATGAGCCAGTGACTAGAGAGTGGAACAAGGTTTCCGTCCTTTCATCACAGCTCACTGTGAGGCTCACCCAGGACTAGGGACAGCCTCACTGTTGCTTTAAGATCATACTGCTGCTGTCTAGAACCTACATCTAGTAGGATACTTGAGGCCTGCTATGGGTCAAATGTGTCCCCCAAAGATTCATGTGTTGGAAACTTGATCCCCACTGTAACAGTGTTAAGAGGGTAGGAATTCCGATCATGATATTTGAAAGATAAGGACTGTGCCCTAGTGAATGTATTAATCCATTCATGGAGTAATGAGTAACCATGGGTGTGGACTGGTGGCTTTATACGGAATACATGAGAGAGCTCTTGCTCAGGTCATTCTCGCCATGTGATACCCTGCGTTGCCATGGATCCCTGTAGGGAGTTCCCACCCAGAAGAAGGCCCTCACCAGATGCGCTCCCTGGACTGTGGACTTCCTAGCCTCTGAAACTTTAAGAAATAAATTTCATTTCTTTATAAATTTCACAGTTGCAGGTATTCTGCTATAAGCAACAGAAGCAGACTAACACAAGACCAATTACATTTAACCATAATTTTCATATCTCTAATCCTGGGCCATCAAATAAACAATACTTCTCCTCCCTTGTCCATGAGACTACCTCATGCCTTTTATAAACTTATCTTAGGTTGATTTCCCCAGAAGCAGAGTCTGAGACAGGGATCTTGGAGCACATGAAATATTGGGGGATTGTGCTCCAGGAAAACCTACAAGGGAGTAAGGGAAGCAGGATAGAGAAATGGCGGGGCTACTTAGACCACAGCCTAGACGTATTACAGAGCTCTTTCTTGCTCTGGGTCCCACTCAGAATTAGCAGGCTTCCACATGACCTGATAAATGGGCCCTAGCAGTATTCCTAAGTGTGGAATATGCTGCCTCCAAAATGCAAAATGGCCTCCCAAGGGCTATTTTTCTCCCCTACTGTTAGTTAGCAAGTTTAAGGTACAATAATTTGTTCTTTACTTTGGAGATGTTCTATCTAGGCACAGGCCACTGCACCTCCCAGAACTTTATCCATGTGTCCAGCCCCTGTGTCTTTGAACGGTTTCTCTCTCACATTCAGGAGTACAGGTGTCTTACCAAAACTTCCAAGGCACTGGCCACTTTTTACTGATCCAGTCAGATTAACATAGTGCATCAATGTGGTGGACCAACGTGATGTTCTGCATATGTTCAGATGGCCTAAGTCCTGTCAGACTTTACTGTGATGGAGAGCAGAAGAATTAACATAGCCCAGGGGCAAGAGGCTTCAGTGCAGAATGTTTTTCATCCCATGTGATGTTAACTGCTTCTGATTTTCCTTTTTGACTGGTATGGAGAAGAATGCATTTGCCAAAGTAATAGCCACATACCACACACCAGAGTCTGTTCATCTGCTCTGTACATACCACCGTGTCAGAGCACTGAGCCTACTGGCTGGTTAGGTCTGTGCTAGAGCAATGTCATTCACCTTGACCATCTGGTTTGTTCAGGGGCCAGACTGGTGAATTAAATGGGGCTATGATGAGGACCAACAGCCTTGAACCCTTTAAGTCTTTGAGAGTGGCACTAACCTCTGCCATTTCTTTCTAGGCTGCAGTAGTGTCTGTAATTTACTATTTTACTGCCATTTTGACTTTCCTATTACAATAGTTCTTACTCAAGAGGCTAAGTAACCAATATGAGTGTTTTGCCAATTTCTAATTATGTCCATTCTGATTATACACTTGGGAATTAAGGAAATAATCACTGATGTCCAGGGACTTGGTGACCCACTTTGATTTGTACCTGGGCCAGGATCCATTGGTTTACCTGACCCCCATATGCTTCTACTCTAACAGGGGAGCTAGGATAGAGCTTAGTACCAAGACACTGGGTGTCCGTGTCTACAACGGCCTTGTATCCAACATCCCTCAGAATGTCTAGGCATTCCTTCTTTAGTCAAGCCAAGACCATAGGTTCCTTTGGTAAAGGACTGGAGAAATCACTATTGCATGTACTTGTGATTGTGTTGCAGAGTCCTGGAGATGCAGCTTCTTTTTTGGCAAGTGGGTTTTGTGTCTGAAAACCGACTCGTCTGAAAACTGGACAAGGCAACTTGACTTTCCATTGGAGTGGCTTACCTCAGTCTTTGTCTTGTTCTTCCTTAATTTCTTTTGGCTTTGTTGATATGTATATCAATACTTCTGTTGATTACCCATATGTCTTGCCTCTAGGAACACCATGTTCTTTCCTTAGATTCCTGCAGGTCAGCCCATTATACTGTCATTCCGGTCTGGCTGATATTTAAGGGCTACCGCATGGCCTTAGAAACTCTGGAATCCTCTTATTCGCATTGACACTGTGAAGTCCTATTTCATAACAGTGTCTCCTACCGTCAGCCCTGGATTACAGAGGGGAGCTCCTGTAAGTTTCCCAGTAATGCTGGTGTAACCCTCACCAGCACGTTCCTCATCTCTATAATAAAAGGAACATATTCAGCCAGGTGAGTCTTCCAAACTTGTATAAAATATCCATTCCACATGCTCACTTCTCTGGCCTTTTATTCCCCTCCTCCCATTACCACAGCAACTTGACTTCTCTACTTCATTTTGGACCATCACTTTTTCCAAGCTTCTATGAGCCATTCCAGTAGCATATCATAACCACACTCATGGCCCTTCCCAGAGTATTAAATCCCATGTCATGGAAAGTACCCATATCAACAGCCTCTCCTTATCCCCCTTTGTATTCTGCCCCTCCTCTTTTTCCAGAGCCCTGGGATCTGCTCTCTCATTCCTGCTACGACAGGTTAGTCAGCTCCTGTATTTCCTTTGCTTAATCTTTCTCTTCCCTTAAGAGCCTTGACACTTTCCAGTTGGGTCATGCCTCAATTTGACCCTAGTTGGTCTGGTTGCTAACAGGGGAGGTGGGGTAGATCCTGAAGGGGACAGGCATGGTCCTGTAAGGCACCTGCTTCATCTGAGGTCTCTGCGTGGTCTTCAGGCAAGGGGGAGAGCGTGTACTGTTCACCAACAAAGGGGTGATAATCACTTTCGCAACCCATAGGGTTTAGGTAAATCCAGGAGTTCAAGGATTTTAAAAGCATCTACCCAGATATCCTCATCCTAAGTCTCAGGGTCCCACTTCTTCCCTCTCGATTTTGGTGTAGAAGACTTGCCAGAGCTCAGAATTCTCTCTCTGAAAGGGTGTGACTCTTGAATTAGCTTCTGAGCCTGGTTGATGGCGATAAAGGAGATGCTCTGGCTTTCATACTTTGCTTTACTTGATATTTGATTGCCCTGAGTCTATCATTTTTCTTCACAGCATCAGTGCTGCTCAAAAAATCCTGTTTCTCTTCATACTTCACAAATTATAGAGAAAATGCACAAGCCAGTGCATTTCTTTCCATGTGTACCCATTCCCAGGTCACACAAGTGCTGCAACATTCCAGGGACCATGGCTACTGCTCCTGCCCCATCATTGCTAGCAGCTGGTGGGTGATTTGGCTCCAGACTCCATCCTTGGGGTCTGCTTCCCAGGACTACTTCTGGGATTACCTGCCTTAGGTCAGCCTGCTCAGAAGCAGAGCTGAGACAGATTCAGAAAGATGTGATTTATTGAGAAAGTGGTCTATAGGAAAAACCTGTAAGAGTGTTAGGGGAATAGGATATGCAGCAGAAAGGAGCTGAGCAAGGATGTGGTCTCAGTGACATCTAGACATGGCCTCACCCACAAGGAGCCTCTGGGACATAAACCACATGATAGAGTTGTCCTGTCCAGAGGCAAAGAGCCTTAGTGTCCCCACATCAGTCAGTTATTGACCACTGCTTGGGGGCGGGGATGTTACCTCCCAAACAGCTCTGGCAGGATGACCCATCCCAGCCAACACCCTTTCTTCTCTGGAGAAGGTCACAGGTGTAAAGTCTCACAGCAGCTGGGATGAGCATGTGAGCTAGCTAAGGGATCTGGGGAAGGTGCCAACAGTGTTGACTGCAGACTCATTCCCTCATTATCAGCCCTCGACTTATCCCACTGATGACTTCATTCCATCTAAAACAAAATCCTGTACTTACCAACCATTTCAGAGATGTTCGCTCCACTTCCTTTCCCTACCTGATCCTCCTAACTTTGCATGTACCAACTTTTCATTGTGCTTCCACCCAAACTTCAAAGTTCATTCTCTTTTGAGGCTCTGTCTGCCTCTAAACCTCCTTGGTCAGCTACCAACCTCCAAAATGCTCTCACGACCACCCCACTCAGCCCCATTTCTTAAAGACTTGCAAGCAGGCACCCTCTTGTGTGCCCTAACTCCTGCCAAAATGACTGTAGGTTCCACTAGGTTGACAACTCAACCAACAACTGACGACTGAACCTCCAATTCCTGGACCTTTTTGACTCCAGATACCTTCATAACTCCACTTGAGCTACCCCCTCCGTGAGCAGTGTCCTGGATTCTGTCTCAACCCAGAGCTTCTCTACAACACAACACTAAACTGCCGTGCCCCTCCCTGCCCACTCCTTTGTCTGCCCAGCTCGCCTGCTTCAATGCATAGGGACCTCCCTCCAGTTCCTTGGCTCCTCTATTTTCTTCCACTGTATGAGTAACCTTCTTATCTCATTCTCTCCATGACCAGGACCACTTGGATACTCAAGGAGTAGTCCCTAGACCTGAAGCATTGGCAATGCCTGGGAACTTTTTGGAAATGCATGTTCTCAGGTCCCATCCCAGACCCAGTGAACCAGAATCTGCATTTTAACAAGAAACCCGATGATTTATATGTGCTTTAAATCTGAGAATCACCACTGTAAACTACTCTACCCGTGGGTTTCCTAACTTTTTGTCTTTTTGCCAGACCCACAAAGCAGAACCCCAGTCATATGTGTACACTGCAGCATGGATACTTACAGTCGTGAGCCTTTGCCATTCTGTGCCTCCATCCACAGCTGAGCTCTCAGAGCTCTTTATCAACGCTTTTGTTTGTTTTTATCATACTCTCCCAGTTTCTCTCAGCTATTTCAGATGCTTACAATTTCCTGCAAGCCCTAACTCAAACCCCTAATCCTCTATATAAATTAAACTAGTTAAGAAAATGTATTACAATGAAATAGTTATATTCTCTCGTTTCAGTCTTTGAAAATAATTGTTATGTTTTGTCATCAAAATACCAATAACTTTCTTCACAGAAATAGAAAAAGCAATCTAACATTTATATGGAATAACAAAAGACCCTGAATAGCCAAAGCAATTATGAGCAAAAAAATAAATAAAGCTGTAGGCATAACACTACCTGACTTCAAATTATACTACACACACAAAACAAACAAAAAATAAACAAACATTGAAACCAGTGGAACAGAATAGAGAACCCAGAAATCAATCCACAAACCTACAGCCAACTGATCTTTGACAAAGACAGCAAGAACATACATTAAGAAAGGACTGCCTCTTCAATAAATGGTGCTGGGAAAACTAGACATCCATATGCAGAAGAATGAAACTAGACCCACACCTCTCACCATATACCAAAATCAACTCAAAATGAATTAAAGACTTAAACATAAGACCCAAAACTATAAAACTCCTGAGAAAAAACATAGTGGAAACACTTCAGGAAGCAGGTCTGAGAAAAGACTTTATGAATAAGACCCCAAAAGCGCAGGCAACAAAAGAAAAAATAAACAAATGAGATTACATCAAACCAAAAGCCTTCTGCACAGCAACAGAAACAGCAGAATGAAAAGACAACCTACAGAATGGGAGAAAATATTTGCAAACTATGCATCTGACAAGGGATTAATGTCCAGAATATGCAAAGAATTCAAACAACAGTAAAAAAAATAAGTAACTCAATTAAAAAATGGGCATGGTGCTCAATAGGCATTTCTCAAAAGAACATATACAAATGGCCAACAGACACATGAGAAAATGCTTAACATCACTGAGCATCAGGGAAATGCAAATCAAAATCACATTGAGATATCATCTGACCAAAGTTAGACTGGCCATTATCATATAGACAGAGAATAACAAATGCTGACAAGGGTGTGGAGAAAGGGGAACCTTCCTACACTGTTGGTGGGACTGTAAATTAGTGCAGCCATTATGGAAAACAGTATGGAGGTTCCTTAAACAACTACTGATAGAACTGCCATATGATCCAGCAATCCCACTGTTGGGTATGTGTGTGTGTGTGTACACACACACACACACACACACACACACACACACACACACACACACACATATATATATATACTCAAAGAATGGAAATCATCATGTTGAAGGGATACCTGCACTCCCATGTTTATTGCAGCTCTATTTACAATAGCTAAGAGTTGGAACCAACTTAAATATCCATCGATGGATGACTGGATAAGGAAAATGTGGTATACATACACAATGGAATACTACTCTGCCATAAA
>NW_007740475.1:15428-17197 GCF_000696425.1 Galeopterus variegatus | reverse complement strand
CCAGGCACAGAAAGAGAAATACCACATGTCCTCACTCATAAGTGGGAGCTAAAAAAATAAATGAGAAAGAAAGCTACAACAATCACCATAATTCATTGAACTTTCAAAAAGAGAGAACAGAACTGAGGCCACCAGAGGTGGGAAAGGGGAGGGGGACTTAGTTATAAATTGATAAAGGGCCACAAAAGATGTTTACATTGTATAATGTTGACTATACTAATTATCCTGATTTGATCATCACAAATTGCACACAGGTATTGATATTCAACTCTGTATCCCACAGATAAGTACAATCAATTATGCTTCAATAAAAAAGAGGGAGAAATATATGAATTGACATATGTTTTTCTGAGAAAGAAAGAGAATTGTGAAACAATTAGAAATTAGAAAGATAGATAATTGTTAAACAAATACAGCAAAATGGTCTGTTTGATCTTGGAATTGTATATTCATGTATCTGTTATGTTACATACTATATTTCTCTGTGTGTTTGATTTGTGTTATTTTTAAATAAAATTTAGAAGATCATGCTGGTGCAAAGAGAAATTAAGAAATTTCCCTGGTACTTTGTGACCACTGGCCAGCCCACCTCTCTTATTCTTCTGTTTGCCTAATCCGAAAAGCTGTAAGCAAAAAAATAAATTTGAAATGAACTTTGATCTGAAGTGTGCCTGCAGAGGAAATAAAAGCAAATTCTCCAAAGAGGACTGCATTCTCAAACCAGATCTCAAAGTTTCCATACATAAAGTTCCAAAAAAAGAGAAACACACAACAATTTTTTTAAAGTCATTAAACACACACACACACACACACACACACACACACACACACACACACACACACACAGCCCAACATTAGAGTCAGCAGAAACAACAGTAAAACCACATACAGAAGACTTCTGTATTAGAATTATCATAAATGGTGCTCAAAATAAATACAGATGTGTTTTTAGAAAGAGAGGGAATCCAAAATATGGTTCAAAGACAGTCAAAAATTATTAAAAAATCAAGTAGAAATTCTACAAGTTGGAAATATAATAATTGAAATTAAGACTTAGAATAATTCAAGTATAGAATAGATCATGTATAAACTAAAGATCTGAAGAAATTACACAGAATATAACCCAGGAAGACAAAGGGAAAATATCAAAGATGTTAAGTGACATAGAGGATAGAATCAAATGGTCCAGCATCTAATGAGAGTTTCAGAAAGAAAGAATAGAGAGATTTGGGGAGGCATTATTAAAAGCAAAAATGAGATACTGACTAAGAATTTTTCAGAATTAATAAACAACATGAATCCTCAGATTTAAAAGGAATAATGAATCAAGGTAAATGAAGAGAAATTCACACCTACATACAGTGTGGTGAAATTGCAGAACACACACCAAAAACAGAAGATTTTTACATCAATCACACAAATAAAGAGTATATACAAAAGAAGCAACCGACAGAGTACTGACTCATTAGGAACAATACAGAGGACAGTGGAAAAAATAACATAATAGCACTTCCAGTGAAACTATCTCTCAAAACCATGGGCTGGGGCTGGCTGGTTAACTCAGTTAGTTAGAGCACGGTGTTGCTTACACCAAGGTCAGGGATTTGGATCCCCGTACTAGCCAGCTTCCCCCAAAAAGGGTAAAATAAAGACATTTTTAGACAAGTGTTGAAAGATTTACCCACCTGTAGACTCTCATAAAGGAATTTGTCTTTTTTTTTTTTTTCCTTTTTGTCTTTTTTCGTGACCGGCAACGGATTGCAACCCTC
>NW_007740475.1:12694-14006 GCF_000696425.1 Galeopterus variegatus | reverse complement strand
TTAGATTCATTTGAAATTTCTTTTGGCACATGATTTGAGATAGAGGGTTCACATTTTTGTTATTCCACATAAGTAGCCTGTTGTCTCAACACAACTGATTGACCATTCTGTCATTCCTTGTGGATTTCAAGTGCCACCTTTATTATATTAAGTTCCAAAATAAGAACCATGTATGGTTCTGTTTCTGGCTCTGTTTTTTGTTCCGTTGATCAACATATCTATATCTGTGCCAGGACCACATGGTTTTAATTACTGAGGTTTATAAAAAAGTTATATATGTTTTCTCTTTACCGTTATTATATTTAAAAAAATTTTTTCATGGCTATTCTCATGCGTTTCCTCTTCCAGTTAAATTGTTAAAACAACCTATCAAATTTGAAAGAAAAACTCATTGGGATTTAAATTGTGATTGCATGGGATTTATAGATTAATTTGTCAGGAAGTGATATCTGTACAATATAGGGTCATTAATCAGGAACAAGAAAAGGTATCACCTCATTTATTCAGAACTTAAGATATATATATTTTATATACATAATAGGTATATGTGTATATATACATATTCATCCTTTTCTTGGTATTGGTTCTGCACATTTCTGAATATGAATCTGCACAGATTTGTTATTCCTTTCAACATTTTGCCAACACCTACCTGTAGAGAAGAGTCATCTGTGATACTTTAGTTCCTTTTGATTACGTCACTGTGCTTGGTACCCAGACCCTGCCACCCTGGCCCCAATAAATTTGACCAGCCGCTGAGACTAGAACTCTACCCAGAGGCAAGCTCTGTACTGGAGCTTGAACAAGTCAGAGCCCCTCTCTTAGGGACTTTGCTTTTGAGATATAGTAATAGGGACGGCAGATGGTAGCAGAGTCAGAAGCTGAAAAAGAGAAAGCAGTAGGCAAAAGTCAAGAGGCCGTAAAATTCTTGAGTAAGCATAACACATCAAAGGGAAACCAGTATAGAGATAGCAGTGGGTAGTAACTGCAGAAAAACAAATAAAAGGTGTAGGAAAAATGCTGAATCATGCCTTTGGCAGGGTGGTGAGAGTGGGAAGCAAGGAACACCTGTTGCTGCAGGGTGCTAAGATCACTAGGCCCTCTGGGATAATTCATATTTGTGAGCCATCAGTGCTGTTTTGTGTCGTATATTATATTCCAGTTCTTCATGAGGTTAGTCTATGATACTTTTTCCCCTCTTCTCTTTATTTCCTTCCATCAAATACTTATGAACTTAAAACCAAACTTTGAGAGGGAGGGGAGTTAGAGGCATGTCCTCAGCCCAGCATCTGCAATGAAAACCTACCTTCCC
>NW_007740475.1:3427-12519 GCF_000696425.1 Galeopterus variegatus | reverse complement strand
TGCTGTTTTGTGTCGTATATTATATTCCAGTTCTTCATGAGGTTAGTCTATGATACTTTTTCCCCTCTTCTCTTTATTTCCTTCCATCAAATACTTATGAACTTAAAACCAAACTTTGAGAGGGAGGGGAGTTAGAGGCATGTCCTCAGCCCAGCATCTGCAATGAAAACCTACCTTCCCCTCTCAGCAGAAAACCTTGCCTCCTGTTTCATCATGAAGAATAAGACTAAGCAAGATCTCCCTCAATCCTCACATCCTTGCCCCCCTACAAAATTACATACACCTATATTACTCCTCATTTGCTTCTTGCCAGTCTCAGAATTAGTAGCTCCTTCCTTCAATTCAAATATCTTCTTTCCCCACATCTCATGCCTGTGCCCCGGATCGGAATCCCTGGCCACTGCTTTTGGGATTCTTCTCCATCACTCCTTCTCTCACTGTTGCCTTCGCTTCTCCTTCCTTTCTGACGTTGCTCACCCTGTAAACATGCTCAGGTCCCATCTCACCTCATCTTTCTGCTCTGTCACCCGTTGTCACCAGCTTCTGCTCCAGGTCTCAGTGGGGGTTGCTTTCTCTGAGGTCATCCCCAGTGGTGCCTACTTGCCAGTAATGAGGGATAGCTTTCAGTCTCTGCCTTCTTGAATCTCATTGCTGATCATTTGTTCATGACTTAATTCAGGAAACTCTACTTCCTTACCTTCTGATATTGCACTCTTCTGATTTTCCTTGTTTTATGACCATTTCTGACCATTTCTTCTCTCTTTCTCTCTTTTTAACCTGGGTTCCTCTTTCTCAACTCATCTCTGTAAATCCTGTTCTGGTGACTGCGTATATGCGAAAGGCTCCCCAAACATAACTATGCCCTGAGCATCCCAACGTGTACATCAAAAGACCTGCTGTTGTCTCCACCCAATTACCAGGAATATCCATTAGATCCCAAACTATGCTCATTGGTTTCTTGCTGTACCTGCACCCAACCTTGTTTATTCTGTTGCATTTTGGCACCATAGTCACCTAAATTAGGAAACTGGGAGCACTCTGTGATGGCTAATTTTATGCATTAACTTGACTAGGCCATGAGGTGCCCAGACATTTGGTCAAAAGTTATTCTGGGCATGTCTGTGAGAGTATTTCTTTAAAAAAAAAATTATTTATTTTTTATATTGAAACATAATTGATTGTACATATCTGTGGGGTACAACATTGAATATCAAAACTTGTGTGCAATATGTGATGCTCAAATCAGGATAATTAGTATATTCAACAATACACAATGTAATCATTTTCGTGGCCCTTTATCAATTTCTCCCTAACCCTCCTTCCCCCTCCCCCTTTCCCACCTGTGGTGGCCTCAGTTGTGTTTTTTCCTTTTGAAGGTTCAATGAATTATTGTGATGGTTGTTTTCTTTCTTTCTTTCTTTGTTTATTTTTTGGCTCCCACTTATGAGTGAGGACGTGTGGAAATTTCTCTTTCTGTGTCTGACTTATTTCACTTCACATAATTTTCTCTAAGTTCATCTATGTTGATGCAGATGACAGAATTTTATTCTTTTTATGGCTGAGTGGTCTTCTATTGTGTATATATACCACATTGCCCTTATCCAGTCATCCATCAGTGGATGTGAAGAGTGGTTCCAGCTCTTGGTTATTGTAAATAGAGCTGCGATAAACATGGGAGTGCAGGTATCTCTTCGAAACATGATTTCCATTCCTTTGGGTATATACACAGCAGTGTGATTACTGGATCATATAGCACTTCTATCTGTAGTTGTTTGAGGAAACTCCATACTGTTTTCCATAGTGGATGTACTAATTTACAGTCCCACCAACAGTGGAGGAGGGTTCCCTTTCTCTGTATCCTCACCAGCATTTGTTATTCTCTGTCTTTATGATAATGACCAGTCTAACTTGTGTGAGATGATATCTCAATGTGGTTTTAATTTGCATTTCCCTGATGCTTAGTGATGTTGAGCATTTTTTCATGTGTCTGTTATCTGTTACCCATTCGTATGTCTTCTTTTGAGAAATGCCTATTCTGCTCCTTTGCCCATTTTTAAGTTGGACTATTTGGTTTTTTACTGTTAAGTTGTTTGAGTTCCTTGTATATTCTGGATATTAATCCCTTGTCAGATGTATAATTTGTGAATATTTTCTCCCATTCTGTAGGTTGTCTTTTCATTCTGCTGTTTCTTTTGCTGTGCAGAAGCTTTTTAGTTTGATGTAATCTCATTTGTTTATTTTTTCTTTTGTTGCCTGTGCTTTTGGGTGTATTCATAAGATCTTTGCTCAGTCCTACCTCCTGAGGTGCTTTCCCTATGTTTTCTTTTAGGAGTTTTATAGTTTCAGGTCTTGTATGTAGTCTATAATCCATTTTGAATTGATTTTGGTATAAGGTGAGAGGTATGGGTCTAGTTTCATTCTTCTGCATATGGATGTCCAGTTTTCCCAGCACCATTTATTGACGAAGCTGTCTTTCCTGAATGTGTGTTCTTGTTGCCTTTGCCAAAGATCAGTTGGCTGTAAGTATGTGGGTTGATTTCAGAGTTCTTTATTGTTTTCATGCCAATACCATGCTGTTCTTGTTACTATAACTTTGTAGTATGATTTGTTTTTTTTAACGAGAAAATAAGCCAATTTAAAAGACATTTCTCAAAAGAAGACATACAAATAGCCAACAGGTACATGAAAAAATGCTCAACATCACTAATCATCAATGAAATGCATTGGGGAGATGTTGGTAAAAGGATATAAAATTTCAGTTAGACAGCAGGGATAAGTTCAGGAGATCTACCGTGCAACCTGATGACTACAGTTAATAACAACATATACTTGAGAATTGCTAAAAGAGTAGATTTTTGTTGTTTTTTTATTATTTTAATTTATAAATGTACAATGCAGTTGATTTTCATGTCCCTTTACCAATTCCTCCTTTTCCTCCCTCCTTCCCCCCTCCCCCATCAACATCATATCTGTTCACTTGTCTTAACAAAATCAAGGAATTGTTGTGAGTGTTGTGTCTTCTTTCCCACCTCCTTTCACTTTTATATTTACTTATTTATTTTTATTAGCTCCCACAAATAAGTGAGAACATGTGGTATTTCTCTTTCTGTGCCTGGCTTATTTCACTTAATATAATTTTCTCTAAGTCCATCCATGTTGCTGTGAATGGTAGTATTACTTTTTTTTTTTTAATAGCAGAGTAGTATTCCATTGGGTAGCTGTACAACATTTTCCTTATCCACTCATCTGATGATGGGCATTTAAGCTGGTTCCAACACTTGGCTATTGTAAATAGCACTGCAATAAACAAGGGAATACAAGTATCCCTTCAACATGATGATTTCCAATCCTCTGGTATATACCCAGCAGTGGAATAGCCAGATCCTATGGTAGATCTATCTGTAATTATTAGAGGAACCACTGGAGTGAGATGGTATTTCAAAGTGGTTTTGATTTGCATTTCCCAAATGCTGAGTGATGCTGAGCATTTTTTCATGTGTCTTGGCCATTCACATAACTTCCTTTGAGAAATGCCTATTCACTTCCTTTTCCCATTTTTAAATTGGGTTACTTGGTTTTTTGTCGGGCCTCCCTGAGCCAGAGGCCGACAAAACCGAGCGGGAAGAGACCCCGGTCCAGCCGGGGGTCCCTTGTGGGGCTGAGCGGGATGATGAGTGTCGCTGGCACGGCCCTTCCCCTACTCCTCGTGTCTTTAAAGCTTTTTGTAACTGTCTTATGTACACGTCATGACAACTTAATTCTTAATTCTTAATTTTTGATTCTTAATTCTTAATTCTTGTCCCATTATCAGGCGCTCTTACTCACCTTATCCTGACGCAGCAGGTTCCCGCGGCGGATGAAGGTTTTACTCTTTCATTTTCAGTGGTCGACCCTCCTATGCGCCTTCTTCCTCACTTTGTCCCCCGTATCCAGGCCCCACGTTGGGCGCCAAAAATGTCCCGACCCGCGGGATATTCAACGCAGACCCTGGAGGGGGGAGTGGGAATTGGATGGGACAAGAGACACGAGAAATTGAGACAAGACAGTATTCTGATCAAGTCTCGTTTATTGATTCTTAGGTTACATCTTATATAGGAGAAGGCAGGCATGCTGCAAAGGGTCTGGAATGTAAAGATATGATAATATCTTGAGGAGAGACAAAGACAGGACATTCAAAGTAAAGGTTGCCACCCAGAATGTTTATGGTTAAACAGTTTCTAGAGAAGGATAAAAGGTCACTTGCAAATTAACTTGCATAGCCAGGAGCAATCAGTTTCTGGCATAAAGATTTCGAGGCAGTTATCATGTAAAGCACGGCCATCTGAGCAGATTGTCACGTAGGAGTGGTCTCACAAGAAGGGGTGTGGGGCTTCAGGCTCCCAACAGTTTTTTGCTGTTAAGTTGTTTGAGTTTCTTGTATATTCTGGATATTAATCCTTTGCCAGATGTATATTTTGCAGATGTTTTCTCCCACCCTGTTGGTAGTCTTTTTGCTCTGTTAACTTTTTCTTTTGCTGTGTAAAAGCTTTTTAGTTTAATATAATCCCATGTGTTTATTTTTCCTTTGGTTGCCTGTGCTTTGGGGGTCATATTTATAAAGCATGTACCCAATCCTATTTCCTGGAGTGTTTCCCCTGTGTTTTCTTTAAGGAGTTTTATTGTTTCAGGACATAGATTTAATTCTTTAGTCCATTTTGAATTGATTTTGGTATATGGTGAGAGGTATGTGTCTAGTTTCATTCTCCTACATATGAATGTCCAATTTTCCCAGCATCATTTGCTGAAGAGGCAGTCTCTTCCCAGTGTGTAGTCTCAGAGGCTTTGTCAAAGATCAGATGGCTGTAGGTACATGGATTGATTTCTGAATTCTCTATTCTGTTCTATTGGTCTGTGTGTCTGTTTTTATGCCAGTACCTTGGTTACTGTAGCTTTGTAGTACAGTTTAAAGTCAGGTAGTGTTATGCCTCCAGCTTTATTTTTTTTGTTCAGGATTGCTTTGGCTATTCATGGTCTTTTGTTCTTCCATATCAATGTTAGGATTGCTTTCTCCAGTTCTGAGAAAAATGTCATTGGAATTTTGATGGGGATTGTGTTGAATCTGTAGATCACTTTGGGTGGTATGGACATTTTCACAGTGTTAATTTTTCCAATCCAAAAGCATAGGATATCTTTCTATCTTCTTGTGTCCTCTTTAATTTCTCTCAACAGTGTTTTATAGTTCTCATTGTAGAGATTTTTCGCATCCTTTGTTAAATTGATTCCTAGGTATTTTATTATTTTGGTGATTATTGTAAATGAGGTTGCTATCTTGATTTCTTTTTCTATTAGTCTGTTGTTAGAGTATAAAAATGCTACTGATTTTTCCATGTTGATTTTGTACCCTGAAACTTTACTGAATTCATTTTTCAGCTATAAGAGTTTTTTTGTAGAGTCTTTAGATTTTTCTATTGATGGGATCATGTCATCTGCACACAGTGACTGTTTAAGTTCGTCTTCTCAAATCTAGATGCCATTTATTTCTTTCTCTTGTCTGATTGCTCTAGCTAGTACTTCCAATACTGTGTTAAATAGGAGTGGTGAGAGTGGGCATCCTTGTCTTTTTCCTGCTCTTAAGGGAAAAGCTTTCAGTTTTTCCTCATTCAGGATGATGTTGGTGGTGCATTTCTTGTAGATAGCTTTTATTGTGCTGGAAATACTTTCCTTCTATACCTATTTGCTGAAAGTCTTTATCATGAAGGAATGTTAAGTGTTGTCAAATGCTTTTTCTGTGTCTGTTGAGATAATCATATTGTTTTTGTCCTTGATTTTGTTGATGTAGTGTATCACATTCATTGACTTTTGTATGTTGAACCATCCTTGAATCCCTGGGATGAATCCCACTTTTTTTTTTTTTTTGATGTGTTGCTGTGTTCTGTTTGCTAATATTTTGTTGAGGATTTTTGTGTCTATATTCATCAGAGATATTGGCCTGTGGTTTTTTTGTTCTTGCTGTATCTTTGCTAGTCTTGGTATCTGGATGATGCTAGCGTCATAGGATGAGTTTGGGAGAATGGCCTCTGTTTCAGTTGTTTGGAGTAGTTTGAAGAGAATTGGTATTAATTCCTCTTTAAATGTTTGGTAGAATTCAGCAGTAAAGCTATCTAGTCCTGGGGTTTTTTGTTTGTTTGTTTGTTTTTGTTTTTTGCTGGGACACTGCTGATTACTGCTTCAATCTTGTTGCTTGTTATTTGTCTGTTTAGGTTTTCTATGTCTTCTTGGTTCAGTCTTGGTAGTTTGTATGTGTTCAGAAATTTATCTGTTTCCTCCAGGTTTTCAAATTTGTTGGTGTATAGTTGTTTTATTTGTTTCTAATAGCCTGAAATGATTCTTTATATTTTTGTAATATTGGTTATAGTGTCTCCTTTTTAATTTCTGGTTTTTGTAATTTGGATCTTCTCTTCCCTTGTTCTTTCTTTTCTTTTCTTTTCTTTTTTTTCTTTCTTTCTTTTTTTTTTTTTTTGTTGTTGTTGTTGTTAGCCTAGCTAATGGTTTGTCTACTTTGTCTTTTCAAAAAACCAACTTTTTGTTTCAGAGATCTTCTATACCATTTTTTGGATCTCTATTTCATTTAGTTCCACTCTGGCCTTAATTCTTTCTTTCCATCTACTGATTTCGGGATTGGGTTGTTCCCGTTTTTCTAGTTCTTTGAAGTGTAGCATTAGATTTTTATTTGAGATTTTTCTGTTCTTTTGATGCATGCATTTATTTCAATACACTTCTCTCAGTACTGCTTTTGCAGTATCCCACTGGTTTTGACATGATGTGTCTTTATTTTCATTACTTTCAAGAAGTTTTTTGATTTCTTGTTTAATTTCTTCTTGACCCATAGGTCATTCAGGAGCATGTTGTTAATTTCCATGTATTTGTATAGTTTCCAGAGTTTGGCTTGTTATGGATTTCTAGTTTTAATCCCTCATGGTCTGAAAAGATACTTGGCATGATTTCAGTTTTTTAAAATTTGTTGAGACTTGATTTGCAACCTAACATGTGGTCTCTCCTGGAGAATGTTTCATGTGCTGATGAGAAGAATGTATATTTGTAGTTTTTGGATGAAATGCTCTATAGATATCTTCCAGGTCCAATTGGTCTAAAGTGTAGTTTAAATACTGTTTTTCCCTGTTGATTTCTCACCTAGATGATCTGTCCAATGCTGAGAGAGGGGTATTCAGGTCCCCTATGATTATTTTTGTGGGCTCTATCTCTTTCATTAGGTCTAATAGTGTTTGCTTTATATATCTGGGTGCTCTGGTGTTTGGTGAATATATATTTATGAGTGTTATGTCTCCTTGCTGGATACGTCCCTTTATCATTATATAATGGCCTTTCGCTCCTCTTTTTATGGTTCTTGGTTTAATGTCTGTTTTATCCAATATAAGAATAGCTACTCTTGCTCATTTTTGTTTCCATTTGCATGGTATATTTTTTCCCATCCCTTCACTATTAGTCTGTGTTTCTCTTTAGAGGTGAGGTGAGTCTCTTGAAGACAGCATGTAGTTGCATCTAGCTTTTTAATATNTTTCTTTTTTTTTTTTTTTTTTTTTTTGGTCCACCTTGGTTGTTTCAAAAAGACCATCTTCAAGGTCAGAAAATCTTTCTTCTGCTTGCTCTAACATGATGCTTAAGCTCTTAGTTGTGTTTTTCATTTCTTTGAAGGAATCCTTCACTTTCAGGAGTTCTGCTACATTCTTTTTTAAGGTATTAATCATTTTGTAAATTTCCTCCTTCATATCCTTGGTACTTTTTCTCATTTGGTTGTGTCTTGTAACTGAGTCTTCTTGTATATCATTGTGTTTCCTTAAGATTGTTGGTTCAAATTCCTTTTTAGTAACTTCAGAGGTTTCCTACTGTATGGAGTCTGGTATTGAGAATTATTGTATTGCTTTGGTGTTGTCATATTTTCTTGGTTTTTTGAATTTCTAGTATCTNAATGGGATCGCAACCCTCGGTGTTGCTCCTGCGCCTCGCTCAGCCAGTGAGCGGGAACCGGTCTGTATGTTGGATCCGAACCCTCAGGCGGGAGCGCCGCCGCACTTCCCAAGCGGTGCACTATCCAGTGCGCCACCGGGCCGGCCCCTAAGAATAGCTACTCTTGCTCATTTTTGTTTCCATTTGCATGGTATATTTTTTCCCATCCCTTCACTATTAGTCTGTGTTTGTCTTTAGAGGTGAGGTGAGTCTCTTGAAGACAGCATGTAGTTGCATCTAGCTTTTTAATATAATCAATCAGCCTGTGTCTTTTGAGTGGGGAATGTAATCCATTTACATTTAGGGTTGTTATTGAAAAGTATTGTCTTACTCCTGTCATTTTATCAATTTTCATTTGAATGTTTTAAGTATCTTTTGTTCTTTTTTAAAAATTTTTATTGTTTGTCTTTGATGCGTGTTGTTTTTTTGGAGATGGTAAGATACAGTCTCTTTCTCTTTCTTGTTTGCATTATTGTTCTACCAGTGGGTTTTCTTCTTTACTGTGTATGCATGGTAGTGATTACCATTTTTTGGATTCCAGATGCAGTGTCTACTTGAGGATATCTTGTAGGACTGGTCATGTGGTGCTGAACTCCTGCAGTTTTCGTTTGTCTCAGAAATACACTATTTCACTCTCATTTCTGAAGGATAGCCTTGTTGGGTATCGTATGCTTGGCTGGCATTTTTTTTCTTTTACTGTTTTTAAAATATCATCCCTTTCTCTTCTGGCCTGTTGAATTTCTGTTGATAAGTCTGCTGTTATCCTGATGGAGCCTCTCTTATGGGTAACTTGATGCTTTTCTCTTACTGTTTTTAAGTTTCTATATTTGTCTTTCTGTTTTGCCAGTTTTACTGTAATGTGTCATGGAGAGGACCTTTCTGGGTTGAATCTGTTTGGGAAGGTATGAGCCTCAAGGATCTGAAGGTCCTTATTTCTCCTTAAACCTGAGAAGTTTAATGCTATTATTTTGTTGAATAGGTTTTCAATGCTTTTTCCTTTCTCCTCCCCTTCTGGAACACCCATGATTTGGATGCTTGTGTGCTTATTGTTGTCTGCTGGCCTTCTTAGGTTTTCTTTCCCTTTTTTT
>NW_007740475.1:0-2289 GCF_000696425.1 Galeopterus variegatus | reverse complement strand
AGAATTATTGTATTGCTTTGGTGTTGTCATATTTTCTTGGTTTTTTGAATTTCTAGTATCTTTACATTTATGTCTGGTCATCTAGTAGAGCAGTTGCTTCTTTCATTACTTTGGAGTGGGCATTGAGTAGAGAGACTTCTTCCTGTAGATGTGTCTTATATTGACCATTGAATAGGGTGTTTTAGTATTGGTTCCAGGTAGATGCAGTAGTATAGACTTCATGTGGGTCCTTTGGCCGTATTCAAGGAAGGATTTGAGTGTGAGTGCCTCCCTGGCTAGGTACTGGAGCACTTAGTGATTCCTTGCTGACACTGTGTTGGGGTCATCAAGGACATGGGTGAGTTCTTGGGAGAAGTGCTTGGGTGCCCTGTCCCTCTTTGGCTGGGGTGGGTGACTTTGGGCAGGCTTGTTGGCATACCGGCTAGCATCCTATGACCCTGATGGTTGCACTCGGGTATACTGGAGCTCCTCAGTTTGAAAGGGTGACCTTGAGCAGTATTTCTCTTTCTTCTTTCCTACAGGCAGAAGCTCCTCCTGGGTCCTTGCTTCCTCCAGTTGGAGGATAGGTTGAGGATGATTAGGAGTTTTCTTCTTTGCTCTATTTGGGTATCTTGGGTATCTGCACTCCCAGGGGGTCGACATATATCTTTCCATGGATCAGGGCAGTTGCATGGGCTGTGCATGTACCATCCATCCCCAGGTGTACTACCATGTGTGGTAGTGTAGTTCCCCCTGTGGGTTGGGCCACTAGGTCATGGGTCTGTGCTTGCTTACCTCTTTCCCCAGGCTCTGCTGGTGACTTGCCTCATGTCAATGCAGTCAAGTGGTTGGTGGGCTGCCTGCATGGAGGCAGTGTGCTGTGATGGTGAGCAGCCCTTGCAGCAGCAGTGACTAAGGCAGTGGCTGTGGCAGACCACCCACTTGGCAGCAGTGTCTGCAGCAGTGGTGGGGTCTACCCTCAGCTCCTGAGGTCACATGTGCTCCTGCTGTCTGTCAGGTGGGGGCTACCCATGGCTGCTGAGGTTCTGCATGCTCCTGCCATGCCAGGTGGGAGTTGCCTGCAGTTGCTGAGGTCTCTGTGTGCTCCTGCCTCTGTCCATGAGGGTGTTTCTATGTGAGATTAACATTTGAATTGGTAGATGACATTTGAATTAGTAGATGACTCAAACATTGCCTCCCTAATGTGGGTGGGCCTCATCCAATCAGTTGAAGACCTGAACAGAACAAAAAGGCTGAGTAAGAGAGAACTCCCTCCGGTTGACTGCTTGTGAGCTAGGACATTGATTCTTTCCTGCCTTCAAGCTCAAACTGAAACATTGGTTCTTCCTGGGTCTTGAGCATGCCAGCTTTTGGACTGCTGCTAGACCATCAGCTATCCTGGTTCTGCAGCTTGCTGACTACAGATCTTAGGACTTGTCAGCCTCCATAATTATGTGAACTTATTCCTTATTTTATGTATACATCTGTGTGTCCTCCAGAGAAACAGAATCAATAGGATTGTATCCTATTTTAAAATTCTATTGGTTCTATTTCTCTGGAGAACCATAATATACCCTCCTTGCCTTATTTCCTCTCCAATTTTTTTCTCATCTTTACATACTTATATATATTTCTCCTTCTGGGCCACTCCGTCTGTATTCTATCTACTACATCAAATGTCATGTCTTGATTGCCTCACAGGGGAGCTACCTAAAACACCAATCTGACCATGTCCCTTCCCTATTAAAAAACCTTCCAGCAGCTCTCCAGATTAAGGGAGTCAAAAAAAAATAAGGGGCATTCTCCTTGATTTGAGATTCAAGACCATTATGTATCCCCTGCATGCCTCCCCACCCTCATCTCTCTCCACAGAAATGCCATTTTAACTTTGCTCTTAGAGCCACAGGTGGCTTTCATGGCATTTTCCCCCCAAACTGAGGCCACCTAACAGTAGATTAAATTCTCTACTAGAACCTGAGTCACCCCTGTGCAGCAAGCAACAGCCTTCCTGAACCATCTCTAGAGTTTAAACCTAGATTATAAACAGAATGAGGAAGGGATAAAAGTTGGGGAGAGGAAAGATATGCATTCCTTATCCTTGAGGGCTTAGTCTCTTGACAAAACAAAGTAGACACGACAAAAGTGCTAGTCAATCACCAAAACAAAGATGGGCTCAAAGTGCTTTTAAGCTAAACTTCTAATAATCAGGAAAGTTTCCTTCTGCCCTTCCTGAAAGTCTGTTCTCCTGGAATCCTTATGTTACTCTAAATGAGAGGTCACGGTTGGGAGCAAGATGGCGACGGGTCTGGA
>NW_007740474.1:0-29924 GCF_000696425.1 Galeopterus variegatus | reverse complement strand
ATGAGATCAAAAAGAAATGTTTTGAGAACAGCAGGAAATGTTTTGAGGAAGTTTAAACTTTAGACCTGGGAGCATTCCTGAGAACTTGGGAGTGTGTGCTATTCCTGTAAGCCCACGCATCCTGTTGCTTACACAGAACTTGTATTCCTTTGTTTAGACATGCACTTAGAAAAGTATATAAAGAGAAATGTCTGTTGAATAAAGCGCAGCAGCTCTTCGCGACTGTTTGTCCTCCTGACCCCATCTTTTGTCTCTTGTCTCTTTTCTAATCCTGCGCTCGTCTTCTCGCCCTGCCATCTCCAGCTGGCTTCCAGCTGATGAGGATCAGGGTCCACCTGTCAGGCCGCCTAGACCAGAAGAGATGCTGGTTAGAGGAGAAGAGAATCTAGATTGGGCAGTAGAGGAGGAGGATAATGAGGATCAATTGCAGCCTTGATTCCAGCTGCAGTACTGTGGGCAGGGTGGCTCAGCCCACCATCTCTATAAGTTTCCTTATAGAGACCAGTTAGACCCTGCTCTTCCTAGATGGAGCGAACTCATAACATGAAACAAGTGGAATCCAGAGGTACAAGGAGTGAACTGTAGGGGATGCTGTGGTTGCTCAGATTCCCCTTTCAGGACTGAGGTACTCATTTGCCCAGCTGCTGGGAGTGTTGGCAGCTGAAGATTCTCTAGTAATTTTCCTCAGCTAAAGAGAGCCACCTTACCCAAGGTCATATCTTGGGGGCAATCACATCCAATGACTGCTTGATGAGAGGGTCTAAAGGCTCAGCAGATGGGATTACCCCGAAGGCCATTCCAGCTGCAAAGCTCCCTCCAGGCTCCGCTATGGCTTCTGCTGCAATTGCATCACAGATCAACTTCTCCCTGTACTCAGTCCTACTTCCCTTTGTGCCAGGATCATCCCTTAATAAACCTCCTGCGTGCAAATTTCAGAATCTCAGGGCCTGCTTCCTGAGGAACCTGGCCTTCAACACGAGGTCTATATGCAGATGGAGTTAGGGGTTCAGGATTTCTTACAAATTCCCAGGTGATGCCAATGCTGTCCATCTCTAGAATTCAATTTTGGGATCAGATTTATTGGGATATAATTTACATAGAGCAAAATTCACCATTTTTCAGTGTACATTTTAGTGAGATTTCACAAATGTATGGAGTCATGTAATTACCTCCACAGTCAAGATATAGAACATTGCCCCCAGATGTTCCTCACGCTCCTTTGTAGTCAGTCTCCTCTCCCCACTCCCAGCACCTGGCAGCCATTGATCCGATTTTTGTCCTTTTGCTTTTTCCAGAATGTCATA
Organism: Galeopterus variegatus; assembly: GCF_000696425.1. NCBI lineage: Eukaryota > Metazoa > Chordata > Mammalia > Dermoptera > Cynocephalidae > Galeopterus > Galeopterus variegatus. The sequence goes on along the minus strand of NW_007740474.1, from coordinate 28,620 downwards.
CAAATGGAATCATACTACATATAGGCTTTCGAGTATGACTTCAATCACTTAGCAAGGTGTTTTTTTTTTTCTTTTTTTTCTTTTTTTGTCTTTTTCCATGTCCGGCAATGGATCGCAACCCTCAGTGTCGCCCCCGTACTGGACCGGGACCGGCAACAGGATCGCAGCCCTCGGTGTTGCTCCCGCACCTCGCTCAGCCAGTGAGCGGGAACCGGTCTGTATGTGGGATCCGAACCCTCGGCGGGAGCGCCACCGCGCTTCCCAAGCAGCGCACTATAGCAGTGCGCCACCAGGCCGGCCCCCAGCAAGGTGTTTTGAGATTTATATACGTTGTTCAATGTATTGGTAATTCATTCCTTTTTATTGCTGAACAGTATTCCATTGTATGGATGTACCGTAATTTGTTTATCCATTCGCAGTTGATAGACATTTGGATTGTTTCCAGGTGGGGGTGATTATGAATAACTCTGGTATAAACATTTGCTTGCAGGAGATAGATTTTCATTTCTCTTGGGAAAATACCTAGGAGTGGGTTTGGTGGGCTGTATGGCAAGTATATGCTCAACTTTAGAAGAAGCTGCCACACTGTTTTCCAAAGTGGCTATACCACTTTGTTTTCCTGTCATCAATGTAGGAAAGTTCCAGTTGCTCTGTATCGTCTCCAGGACTTGGTATTGAATGTTTTAAAAAAAATTTTTTTTCCTTTTTGTCTTTTTTTGTGACCGGCAATGGGATCGCAACCCTCGGTGTCGCGCCCGCACCACGCTCAACCAGTGAGCGGACCGGTCTCTATATGGGATCTGAACCCTCGGCGGGAGCGCCACCGTGCTCCCAAGTGCTGCACTCTATGAGTGCACCACTGGGCTGGCCTGTTTTAAAAATTTTAACCATTCTAGTAGGTGTATAGTTATAGTGTGGTTTAAATTGACCTTTACCTAGTGAAGTGTAATGAAGTGAATCTTCTTATGTATTTGTTGACCACTCATACATCTTTTGCAAAGTGTATGTTCAACTCTTTTGCTCATTGGGTGGGGTGAGGGGGTTGCTTGTTTTCTTATCTATTGAGTTGTAAATGTCCTTTATATATTCTGGATAAAATGTTATTTATGAAGTCTTTATCAGATATGTGTTTGCAAATATTTTCTCCCAGTCTTGTCTTTTGTCTTTGGCTTGTCTTTTTATTTTCTAGCACTGTATTTTGCAGAACAAAATATCTAAATTTTGATGAAATCCAATTTATCCATGTTTAAAAATTTATATACTTTTTATATCCTGTCTATGAAATCTTTTCCTATCCCGAGTTTGCAAGACTTTCTACTATGCTTTCTTCTCAAGGTTTTTGATTTTGGATTTTACATTTAGGTCTATAATCGATTTGTAATTTTTTATATATGGTATGAGGAAAGGGTCAAGGTTTTTTGAAACATTTTTTGAAAAGACTGTCTTTTTACCATTGAATTATCTTGGCACTTTTGTCAAAAAGCAACGGACCATAGACGTGTGGGTCTCTTTCTGGAGCCTCAATTCTATTTCATTGATCTATATCTATTCTTATATCAATATCACACTGTCTTGATTACTGTAGCTTTATAGTAATTCTTGAAATCAAGTAGTGTGAGTCCTTCAACTTTGTTCTTTTTAATCAAAATTGTTTTGGCTATTCTAGATACTTTGCTTTTCCATATAAATTTCTAAATCAGCTTATCAATTTCTACCAAAAAAGCCTACTAAGAATTTGATTGAGGGTGGGGGGAAAAAAGAATTTGATTGAGATTGTACTGAATATATAGATTAATTTGTGAAGAACTGACATGTTAACAATATTAAACCTTCCAATCTATGAACATGGTATGTCTTTCCCTTTGTTTTGGTCCTGTTAATTTCTGTGATTGATATTTTATAGTTTTCTGCATACAAATGTTGCCTATTTTTGTTATATTTGTCCCTAAATATTTTCTTTTTGGGTGGTATTATATATGTACTTTAGGAAATTTCAATTTCCAATTATTCATTACAAATATATAGGAATATAATTAATTTTTATGTATTGACTTTGTATACTGCAACCTCACTAAACTCACCTTGTTAGTTCTCGTGGCTTTCTTTGTACATTCTTTGGGATTTTCTAGACAGATGATCATGTTGTTTGCTCCAGATCACTTTTTGAATAGCAAGGCCTTAGATTAATATTAGGAAAGGTTTTATTATTTGTAGCTGAAACCACTTCTAACTAGAACAATAACTAGCTAACTTATGATAATATATATTGTCTTCCTAATATGAAAAAAGTGGATTTATCTCACTTTTAGCTGTCTGTATTCTCTCTCTCTCTCAGCAACATTCCCAATATTTCTGAGTGTCAGACCTCTTCAGGGCATACTGGCTTCTTCCTCATCTGTAGTCCCCAGTGCATATTCTGGCTACATCTTCTTTTGCCCTGCTTTACCAATCAGTACCATTTCTCCACCTGCTTTTCGTCTTCCAGAAATTTGAGGAAATTTCTTATTTGCTAATGGCTCCCATGGCAGAATGCTAGTCGTCTCCCAGAATCCTCTTCCTTAGTAACAGAACTCCCAATTTAAAAAAAAAATTTTTTTTTAAAGATGACCGGTAAAGGGGATCTTAACTCCTGACTTGGTGTTGTCAGCACCACGCTCGCCCAGTGAGCTAACCAGCCATCCCTATGTAGGGATCCAAACCCGCAGCCTTGGTGTTATCAACACCACACTCTCCCAAGTGAGCCACGGTCTGGCCCTAGAACTCCCAATTTTTAAGAGGACATGTGGCTACCTGGATTAAAGTTTAAATCTCCCATTCTTCCCAGAGCTAGGTGCAGCCCTGTGACTGAGTTTTGGTTAATGGGATGTAAGTGAAAGTGTCCTTTGTTTAAAAGAAAGCATGCATCATTCCTCCTGCCTTCCTTCTTCCTGTTAACAGTGTTGCTGATTTCCTGGCTAGAATTCCAGCCGCCATCTTGGACTGTAAGATGATCTTGGGAATAGAAACAAGGTTGACCAGAAATAAGGAGTCTGAGATCCCTACCACTGAGCTGAACACCTCTGGATTTCTGGAATATAAGAGAGAAAAAAGCTTTCTTTTTTTTTTTTTGTCTTTTGTCTTTTGTCTTTTGTCTTTTTCCGTGTCCGGCAACGGATCGCAACCCTCAGTGTTGCCCCCGTACCGGACTGGGGACCGGCAACGGGATCGCAACCCTCGGTGTTGCTCCCGCGCCTCGCTCAGCCAGTGAGCGGGAACCGGTCTGTATGTGGGATCCAAACCCTCGGGCGGGAGCGCCGCCGTGCTTCCCAAGCGGCGCACTATCCAGTGCGCCACGGGGCCGGCCCAAAAGCTTTCTTTTTAAAGATGCTATTATTTTGGATTTTTCTGTATTCAGAAAGAACTTGATCCTGTCTTATAGCACACCTCCCCACTTCACTCTTTCTACTGTGGTGTTCTAAATACATCTCTCCCTTCCCCTTTATTATCGTATTAAGAAATCTTAAGGGAAAAAAGATTCAATTCATGGACCTGAACAGATATTTTGAACGTGAAGTCTAGAATTATTCTTTAAAGCAGTTATGTAAGAACAACATTAAAATGTCAACAAGGGAATTCAAATAAAAGAAACAGAGGCTGTCTGGCTAGCTCAGTTGGTTAGCATGTGGTTTTGATAATGCCAAGGTCCAGTGTTCTATCCCTGTATCAGCAGCCTCCAAAAAAATGCCCCCAAAACAAATAAAAAACAAATAAAAGAAGAAGAATCATCTACGCCCGCACCGGCCTCCACTTCACAAATCAACTGTTTCTCTAGTTTCTTTTCCAGGATTCCAGATTTAATTACAATTTTATTCTCTGCTTTTGCCATTTATCATCATCATTTCCATAAGCTATGTAGTGCTTCTAATTATAATTTTAAATAGCTGTATTCTATTTTATTAAGTATATGTATCATAATTGACTTAACCTTTCCTCTATTTCTGTTTATTGAAGAATAAATTCTCAGGAGTGGGATTACTGAGTCCAAGGATTTGAACATTTCTATAGTTATTAAAATGTATTGTCAAATTGTACTGCAAGCGAGTACAGAATCTCTACATAGTAAAATTCACTTCTACAGAGCTAGCACACCACTCTGAAGGACAGACTGAATTCAGATAAATAAAGGGGACAGTATTCAGATAGGCTAAAAAGGTTGGGGTAGAGAGTAAGTGCAGGTTCACATATTGGGATCAGAGTGTGCAATTCTTTTTTTTTTTTTCCTTTTTGTCTTTTTTACTGACCGGTAACGGGATCGCAACCCTCGGTGTCGCACCCACACCACGCTCAGCCAGTGAGCGGGAACCGGTCTCCACATGGGATCTGAACCCTTGGCGGGAGCGCCGCCGCGCTCCCAAGCGGCGCACTCTCCAGTGCGCCACTGGGCCGGCCCTAGAGTGTGCAATTCTAACCTGAGGAATCAGTGCTTTATTCTGTAGTCAATGAGAAGTTGCTGAGGATTGACAAAATAACGATGATATTTTATAACTATAACTATGTTCGGATGAATTTGAGGGAAAAAAGTTGGGAAAGGAAAGGTGGGGAGATGGGGAGATAGAGAAATAGCAAGACCATTTTGAAGTTATCACAATATTCCAGAGATGAGAAGAAGAGATTGATGGCACAGGAGTGAAAAGCTTCCAGGTCAGTTGTGGCAGGTTAGCTGGGCTTGCTGTACCCTCTCTTAACTTTTGAAAATGCCCAGAGAGACTGGTGTGAAGGGAGTGAGTTATCGCAATTGATTGTTCACAGCCAGTTACAGATCAACTCCTTGTTCCACTCTTGCCACCTTCTCACTACTGTGCTTGACTAGTCTTAAATTTTTTTTAGGGGCCGGCCCGGTGGCGCACTGCTATAGTGTGCCGCTTGAGAAGTGCGGCGGCGCTCCTGCCGAGGGTTCGGATCCCACATACAGACCAGCCACTCACTGGCTGAGCGAGGTGCGGGGGCAACGCCAAGGGTTGCGATCCCGTTGCCGGTCCCGGTCCGGTGCGGGTGTGACACTGAGGGTTGCGATCCATTGCCGGCCACGAAAAAAGACAAAAAGGAAAAAAAAAAAATTTTTTTTTTAAAGTTTTTATATAGAAAAAGAAAATGGCCAAAGAAACAAAAATTTTTGTAACTATATGCAAAAAGAAATTAGCAATGATACGGTAAATTAAAAAATGATCTTATGGGCCGGCCCGTGGCTCACTCAGTAGAGTGCGGTGCTGATAACACCAAGGCCACGGGTTCGGATCCTATATAGGGATGGCCGGTTTGCTCACTGGCTGAGCATGGTGCTGACAACACCAAGCCAAGGGTTGAGATCCCCTTACCGGTCATCTTTAAAAAAAAAAAAAAAAAATGATCTTAACACTGTACTCTTGGGGGAAAAAAATGAAAAACTATGTGGTTGGACTGAGAAACTCTCTATGATTCTCTTTTGAACCTGTATGTGTCCAAGAATCAAGGAAATACCAACTCACTTCCACTATCTGCCCATCACCTGCCCTTAGCTCTGCACTGACCAGAAAAGCAGAAAGTCACCTCCCAAACCCAGAAGAGTGACCCTCCTCTAGGGAGAACACTAGGATTGGGAGAGGGGGTTGTAGGAGTGTCCGTAGAGGACATTAGCCATAATTCTAACACTTTAACGAGAGTGTATTTCAACATTACTCATGTAATTAAAAATATCATTAGGTAAAACAAAACCCACAAGGACCTGTGTACACTTTACTATATTTTCCACTAGCCTTTTACCTTTATCACTTAATCTTGCCTGTTTCTTTTACCAGGATTGAATGGAATACTCTTTTCTTTTTTTTTTTTTAAGATGACCGGTAAGGGGATATCAACCCTTGACTTGGTGTTGTCAGCACCACGCTCAGCCAGTGAGCGAACCGGCCATCCCTATATGGGATCCGAACCCGTGGCCTTGGTGTCATCAGCACCGCACTCTCCCGAGTGAGCCACAGGCTGGCCCTGGAATACTCTTTTCTAACTCATCTTACCTCCTTGTCTCAGAGTAATGTCCATCCAAGTTTCATGTAGAGACTTTGGGACTTTAAGATATTTTGCCACCAAAATCTCCGCTCTGGCTTCCTGTGTCACCGCTACCACCTATCAGGTGACCTTACTTGGGCTAAGTGGTAGGTGTCCTGCCTCAGGTTCTGCTTCTTGTTTCTTCCGTCCTTCCTCAGAGCTGACATAACTGGAAAGCCCTTCCTGGTCCTCTCCTGGGTGTCCCCACAGAGCTTTTGAGGGAAAGGCAGTGCTTTGGGGATGCGCCCCGCTACCCCATACTGGCTTCTCACCGGCATAAAATCACCCCGTTAGTCATCAGCAGCCTGTCTCTGAGAGAGCCAGTTCCAAAATCCTCATTAAACCAGAAACTTTTCTAATAGGGCCTACGTCTCTAGCAGAATAAATTCTATCTTTAAGCTAAAATCCAATATTTTAAGCCAAAAAACTGGATTTCAGAACAGAATTGTATAATGTATTTTTATCACAATTTACTAAGAGGAAAACAAATGGAGATGGGTTTAGGTTTAGATTTGATAAAAGGAAGAACCTTCTTAAAATATAGATTATATATTGAAACAGGTTATTAGAGATCGCCTTACCTGGAGATCTTTAAAAACAGAACAGAGCAGGGCCGCCCGGTGGCACACTGCTACAGTGCGCCGCTTGGGAAGCGTGGCGGCGCTCCCTCCGAGGGTTCGGATCCCACATACGGACCGGTTACCGCTCACTGGCTGAGCGAGGTGCGGGTGCAGCGCCGAGCGTTGCGATCCCGTTGCCGGTCCCGGTCCAGTACGGGCGTGACGCTGAGGGTTGCGATCTGTTGCCGGACACGAAAAAAAAAAAAAGACAAAAACAAAAACAAAAACAAAAACAGAACAGAGTTATTCTTCTTGAATGACTCGTCTGCAGACCAGCTTGGAAGCAAGAACTGAAATCAATGTTCTCCCGAGGTCCCCTCTGGTCTGTGTAATCTACAATCTCTCACAACCTTTGCACCCACCCACGGTCTTTATCTGAGGTCATCGGGGCATGGCAGAGACATAGCAGTTGTCAGGGAGGCGGACGATGGTAGTGACATTTGGGATGACTTCTCCATGGGAATTGAGAAGAAATGATGACTGTGCTATCAGTCACCAACTGAGCAGTTAGTGAAAGCAGGTGGAATAGTACAACCCTTCAGTTATTTCTAAAATCTCTATGAATCAGTCAATCCGTTCTTGAACAAACTAAGGAAAATAGTTACCCCACCCCCAAAGAAATATGCTAAAGCCATGATTCCAATCTGAAGATGATACTGATCAGAACACAGCAAGGATGTTCTTTTCCTCACACTCCTATGTGATGTCCACATCTTATTGGACATCACATAAAGTCTAATACACATGACACTTTTGGAAAGTGTTTTGCCTGTGGCATACATTTATTGGAAATTCTATGGGATGTATGTAACTGGCATAAATCTCATGATACGAGTAAGTTTTGCAAGAAATGTGCCTTTCTCCATTTTTCTACAACTTAATTTCTCTTTTGAGTATCATTCTAAGTGGCAGATACTAAATCTTACTCAGTTTAGCTCACTAAATCTTAGTCAGCAGGGTCCCACTGCTCTTTTTCTCTGAAATCTGCAGACTTAAACGGTGCCACAGCATCAGGGTGAGGATGGGTGGTGTATTGTCTTGGCCGTCAGTCCATGCTAGCACCTGCTGAAGCATGTCATGTCCTATCTGATTCCTCTGTTTTTGGCCCAGGCGGCTGTTTCATTGTCTCTCCTCCTATCTGCAGAGCCTCTCTTGATACACTCTTTCCCTTCTTCCATGCTGCCTTCACCATTCCTAGACCGCAGACAACTAGGTGGGGTGCCTAAGCCCCTGCCCCAGATCTGTGTTACTCTCAGGTGTGGCAAGCATTTCACTTCTCCCCACACCACGCTGAGGCCCAAGGGGACGCTTTGAAGCTGCCTGTTTCACCTGCTGAGACATGCAACCCGGATGTTTCTTCTGTGCTCTCACGTGCTGGGAGAGGAGGACTGTGGCATCTTGAAACCTCGCTGGGCTCTATCCTGGGGGTACATCACAGGTTTCCTCTACACTTGGATTCCTCATACCCACCAGGTGTGAGGGGAAGCTGGGGATGGTCCCTGAACCCTTTCTTAGGAGCTCACTTGTGTTTAAACCTTCTTTTTTTTTAAACAATAGAAATATATTCTCCCACAGTGCTGGAGGCTAGAAGTCCAAAATCAAGGTATCAGCAGGGCCCTGTCCCCTCAGAGACTAATGGAATCTTTCCGTGCCTCTCCTAGCTTCTGGTGGTGGCCGTGCATCCTTGTCCCTGGCTTGCTGCTGCAGCCCTCCCGTCTCTGCCTCTCTCATCGCTGCATGGCCGTCTTCTCCCTGTGTCTGTCTCTCTTCTCCTCTTCTTATAAGAACACCAGTTGTATTGGATTAAGGACACGCCCTATTCCTGTATGACTTCATCTCACTTTACATGTTAATTGCACCTGCAGAGAAGGAGGCTAGAGGTCAAAGATCAAGGTGTCGAAAGGTTGGTTTCTTCTGAGGGCTGGTTTCTTTCTTGGCTTATACCATAGATGAAGTTTTCTCCCTGAGTCCTCACATGGTCTTCCCTCTGTGTGTCTCTTCTTTCCTTGTGATTCTCTGTCTTCATCCTCCCAGTCCAACTACACTTTATCTAGTCTCAGATGTGGCACTTAGAGATCTTCCAAATTGTTCATGTTCTGAGAGCTTCAGGTTTTGTGCTTGTCGTACTCAAAAAGCCTTTTCTGGCCAGGCCGGTGGCACACTGCTACAGTGCGCCGCTTGGGAGCGCAGCGGCGCTCCCGCCGAGGGTTTGGATCCCACATACAGACCGGCCGCTCACTGGCTGAGCGAGGTGTGGGTGCAACACCGAGGGTTGCGATCCCGTTGCCGGTCCCGGTCCGGTACGGGCGCGACACTGAGGGTTGCGATCCATTGCCAGTCACGAAAAAAGACGAAAAGGAAAAAAAAAAAAAAAAGCCTTTTCTGCTGTAACAGCCATTTCCTGAGATAATTAATGCCTCATTATTATAGCTTTAAATGGGGGTATAAAGGAACTACCAGGAATTAGAAATGTATGTTAGTTTATCTAAATATGGTACCATTATACTGCTATAAAAGAAATTTAATGTTGACAGGCAATGAGAACTGGGAGATTTCAAAATTAGGTGAGAGTCAGAGCACCCATTCTGTCTCCCAGGGGCAATGTAGAAAGCACCCAGCCCTCACCCATGGTTCAGCACAATTTTCATTCTTCCTGCACTCTCAGGCAGGTATCTATTACTACAGGTGTTGACCAGTCTACTTCTGTACCTGGAAAACCCTCCCCAGGGAAAAGGAGAGTCTATTTCTCTGCTCCTTCGGGATTTGAGTTAGAGCCTAAGACTCCTAAATCTTGGGAGGGGGATCTAACTCTGGGTGCATGATGGCTGCCCACATATCCTTCCTTGGATTGGAAAACTGGGAAGAAAAAGTAGAAATAAATGACTCTCCCCTAGTTTGGAAATTAGTTCTTTCAACAGATTGTGTTAGCACTTGAAATCACTGCTTTAACTACTAAAATTGATTAAATTAGCAGTTCTGTATTTTGCCAAGATTTTTATAGGCTTTTCCCCCCCTTTTCAACAAATTAAAGACTGGCTTGCAGGGGAGTGTAGTAGACTGGAGATATTTCTCCTCTTGTCACTAGATGCTGGTGTAGCAAGCTTTTGACAGTTTTTAAAAAGAAAAACTTAATTCTTGATTACTACTGCTTATGTGTCTTATACCAGGACTGCAGTATGGGTGCGTGGGAGGAAAACTGACGTAACACTGAAGACTTTAATAAATATTTGTAATACGGAGTTTTTAAATGTGTTTCATGGAAGCCTATTATTATTATAAGAAATAAAATTATTTCATTTCAAGGGTAATGCTTTTGTAAACATGAGTAAACTAATTATCCCGATTTGATCAGCGCATATTGTACACAGGTATTGATATTCAAATCTGTACTCCACAAATATGTGTAATTAACTATATTTCAATAAAAAACTGTCAAAAAAAAAACCACAACAAAGGTAATGCTATATCTTTGGTAGTATGTTAATGAAGTGAATAAAATATTTCATGATATGAAGGTCAGATCTGGTGCAAACTAACATTTAAAACAACATTTTTAATTCAAATGTATTCTGTCATGAGATATAATAACTGCTAACAATCATATTCACTGTCCAAAAACATACCATCCCCCAAATCTAGAAAAGATACAATGGTCAACTTAAATAATGCAAAGGAGTGGTAGAATGATGAAGCAGTATGTTGTATTATGTTCAAGGTAATATTATAATCTTGACTTCCAATTTAAATGAAACTCATATTTTTACTAAACCCTGAACTCACATCAACTTTCAAAGTATGCATTTTTTGCTTGTGTTATAAGTGGAAGTGAAAATAGGACACAAAAGTCTATACATACTATATATATATATAGGGTGATCACAGCAATGGTTTTTAAAAAAACTGTGCATGAATAAAGCCCAAAAGGAAAAGCACTGAAGTATTATTAATGGTTATCTTTTGGATGGTGGGTATAAATGTGATTTTAAAAATTTCTTTCTTCTTTTTGGCATTTTCAAAATCTTCTGTAATGAGCATGTATTTCTTTTATATTGACCAAATGAATTAAAAACACTACTTTTTAAAAGGAAGTATTTATTTCCCACACTGTCATTTGCGTTTATTTAGTACAATATTTTCTTTCTTTGTGCTCCTCGTGATTGTTCAGAAAGGTGGTATGAGCAAGAACTAAATGCTAAAGTGGGTGCTGAGATATACATCAATGCGCTCCACACAGTGTTAGCAGGAAGCAGGTATCAGAAAAAGGATCAAACACACTTTGGTCTTCAAAGTAATAAAGACACTGAATAGTCATAATTTCGATTTAACTCTCCTCCCTTTGTGACTAGATTGCGTTGCCTTTGAACTGCCCACTGGAAAGAGCCAGGTGTATAAATGCTCAGATCTTTCTAAGGTTGACAACTGCTTCCCTTCACGTTTCATTTTACATAACAATTTCAATGCAGGAATGTTGTGGTGTAAAGTGGTAGGGAAATATAAGGTGCTAAAATAAGGTGGAGTAATATAGTTAAAAGGCTGTGGAGTTGCCTGTTGATTGCTGAGGTTTCTGCAGATTTTATCTATAGACCTAGTGAATTCCACTGATGAGGAAGGCAATAGAAACCTGAACCACTAGGATCAAAAGGAGAGGATGTCTTTGATCATCTATTTGACCGAAAGTAATAGTCACAATTTACGTTAGTATTTTATAGGTGCTAAACTCATCCGAGATAACTATTTCTCATCTACTTTTAATGCAGCTGTTGGCATTGGTTTGCACAAAAGTTTGTTCAAGAGCCTTTAGGAAAACAAGTATGCATTTGCCTGATGTACCTTCATATTGGAGTGGAAAAGAAAAATGTCAGGCATGAAACCATGAATCCTGTAGACATTGCCAAGGTAAACAGATTCATGAATTAGTTATTTTCAAGTAGATCTTAACATCTTTATAAAAGTAACTATTTCTTCCAGCCCTATTCTGCCCCAGCTCTATGCTCTTAGAAACATCACTATTTTATTAACTTTGTATTGAGAGCCTTAGAGACAATCCCTAGTGCCATATCTCAAAGATCATCTTTAAAATTTTATAAATAAATGGCTGAAATCAATCTCCAAAGATTGTTTCAATATTTCCCTGTCAGAGAGGAGACCTTGGGTAATAATTTAAGATGTTAAATAAAAGATATAGTATATACAACAGGGTATAAGTAGAAATCACAAACATCTAAGTCTCCAGGACAGAATGAGCCTTGATGAGTGTCCCACCTGAGAGTATTCAAGATATGGTATAGCCCTGAAGCCTGCCAAAAAGGAACTCCAAATTTATAAACACCACTGTGCCTGTCAGAATCCGTATGCTAAGACTAATTGACCAGGGCAGCAAGGAGAGAGATGCTGGTCTGGAATACTGGTTGAATGAGAAGGTTCCTGGGCCTAGAGAATGGCCGGGAGTGGATAGTGACTCCTAGGATCTGGCAGATCTGGAATGAGCAACTCAGGTGCTGGGTGGAGCAAAACCTACATTGATAGATCAAGCAGGCCCAGGTAGACAGAGGTTCAAGAGTGGAACCAAGAGTAAAGAAATGGTAGAGTTGAGTTGGACAATGGGCCTAGCTGTAAGAAGGATTCTAAGAGCAGGGACATGGTAGCCAGAAATGGGTGGAGAATTAAGATGGATAAACAAAGACAAAGTCAAGATCAGTTCATCCTCTGTAATAGGATTATAATAGTAGAGCCTACCTCAAAAGATGGTTGAAAGAGTTAGATGAAATGCCTGGGGGAGGGGGAGAGGAAATCAGAACCGAGTAACCAGAAATGGATCCAGGACAAGAAGGAGCATAGAAGAAGCAAGCAAGAAAATAGGAGTGGATGCCAGGATTCTCTGAATGGCTTTTTATTTGTCCAGATTTTCTAATCAGTGCTTCCTCTGACCTCCGGAATCTCAGAGCCTTCTGAGATTGGAGCCTTTCCTGTCACACCTTCCAGCTAGCACCAAGTCTATAGAGGTAAAATTTTATTACCACAACTAAGATAATGTTCTATATAACAAAACTGTCTGTAGCCAAATATAATGCATATTAATGGTGATTTGTTTTCATCTGTTTAGCATTGAATAGATGATCATAATGATCATAGACTCTCAAAGCCAAAGGGACCATAAAAGACAAAATAATCCAACAACATACCTGAACCATCTACAACATTGCTGTATTTGTTGTCTATTGCTGCACAACAAATTTTCCCCAAATTTAGCAACTTAAAACACAATTATCGGGCCAGCCCATGGCTCACTTGGGAGAGTGTGGTGCTGATAACACCAAGGCCATGGGTTCGGATCCCTATATAGGGATGGCCGGTCAGCTCACTTGGGAGAGTGTGGTGCTGATAACACCAAGGCCATGGGTTCGGATCCCTATATAGGGATGGCCGGTCAGCTCACTTGGGAGAGCATGGTGCTGACAACACCAAGTCAAGGGTTGAGATCCCCTTACCAGTCGTCTTTAAAAAAAAAAAAAAAAAACCCACAATTATTTCACAATTTCAGAGGGCAGGAATCCTGAAGCAACTTAGCTGGGTGGTTCCAATTCAAGGGTCTCTCATGAAGTTACGGTCACACTGTCAGCTAGGGATGCAGTCAACTTAAGGTTTGAATGCATCTAGAAGATCCACTTCAAGCTCACTCATGTGGCTGTTGGCAAGAGATTTCAGTTCTTCATCATGTGGGCCTCTCCATAGGGCTGCTTAATACATGACAGCTGGCTTCCACCAGAGCGAGTGATTTGAGATAAAGAGAAGGATGTCATATTGCCTTTAATGACCTTGTCTCTAAGTGCTATCCCAGCATACTGCCTTATTCTATTCATTAGAAGTGAGTCATTATGTCCAGCCCACAATTAAAGGAGGGGATGACACAAAGGCATGAATACCAGGAGGTATGGATCATGGGGCCATCTTGGAGACTGCCTACCACAATTCCCTACAAGATGTCATCTACATTTTGCATGCACAGCTCCAGTGAAGGGTAGCTAGTTTAAGAGGCAGCCTAACCCATTTTTAAAGAGCAATATGGTTTAACTTAGATTGAGTTAATATCTCCAGTAACTTCCATACATCCGTTTTAATTCAATCCCAAAATGTTCTTCCATAAGACAATCATTCAAATGCTTGAAAACATGTCACCTTTTCAGTTATTGGAGAGACAAGCAACTAAAATTCCTTTGACTATTTCTTATATGATAAGGGTTTCAGTCTTTTTCATTCTGATTGCTTGCTTGTGGGCACGGCTTTACTCTTCAAGTATAGCCCAGCACTTTACTTGGGGGCAGAAAGAAAGGGAGAAGACCAGTCCTAACTTGAGCTGGAAACTATTCGCATAGGTGCTTTTTGCCCAGTTATATTATATCACTGAGATTCTTATCAAGCTTGCAGCTCACTGAAACTCCTAAATCTGTTGCCCTCGTACTGCTGATCCATGTATCCCTCATCTTGAACCTATGTAACTGACTTTTAGGCCCAAACTTAGGATCTTATATTTATCTCTGTTAGATCATTCTGTTTCTCTTTTACTTGTTTAACAATTTCAAATGACATGTAAGTCATTGTCATTTATGACATGTAAGTAACTCAGATGTCATTTGAAATACTCTCACATTTTCTGATGGCACAAAACATTGACAGCAAGCTATTATTAGCAAGTTAATTTCCTCAGCTCTGAGATGTCAATGATTGTAAGATGCACCATTGATTTAATAATAGTTTTTCAGGAAAAAAAATAACACTACATTATTCAAATAAATCAACCATAAGAGATGCATCATGATTTTAAAAGTATTACAATAAGAAAAATATATATATATTAGAATTAAGGAAATAAAGATGTTGGGTGGTGACATCAGCAATCAAGATTTCACCAAACTAGAAAAATTGGATATATTCGAATCAGGGCCAAGAACATAACCATGGTAAAAGTAATTTTATTTGTTTAATCATTTCTTCATTCAAATGTTCGTGGAACACATGCTATGTGTCAGAGGTGGTGTAAACCAAAAATGAATAAGACACGGACTCTGCCCTTCAGAGCTCACAGTGTTCATTAAACACAATAGTTTCAACTTCTTTCTGGAACACAATATTACTGTTTCTCATTCATCCTCAATGTTTAAGCCCTGCATCAAGTTTTTATAACCTTACATTTGGGTAGATCTTGCCTGCCAAATGTGATGGCTTTGAGATTATGGGCTTAACAAATTTATTGTTTGAGTATATCTCCTTGTGGGGCCTTGGCTTTCTATATAAACCATAAAATGAAGGGATTAAACTGGGTTTTTTCCCCTAAGGTTCCTTCTGGTTAAAAAACATAGGTGGGGCTGGCTGGTTGGTTAGAGTGCCAAGGTCAAGGTTTTGTATACCCACACCAGCCAGTCACCAATAAAGAAAAAATAAAAATAGATAGGTGGTTGGTTGGGTGGATGGATAGATAGATAGATAGACAGACAGAAAGATAGACAGATAGATAGATAGATAGATAGATAGATAGATAGATAGATAGATAGATAGATAGATAGATAGATAGATATCAGGAGATGAAATCAAGAAATTACTTCTGCATTTTCCAGAAAAGAAAAAACTCAGATGAGACTTCTGTATTAGGGAAGAGACAGGGTGGATAATGGGTGACAATTATCACCCATTTGCTTTCTTAGAATGTAAGCAGAAGGCTTAGATCTAACTTTCCTAAATTTAATTTCCTAAACACTAAGAATTTCCTAAATTCCTGGATTGACTGATGTACTTACAACTTTATTGAGATATAATGCACATACCATACAATTCACCCATTTAAAGTGTACAATTCAGTCGTTTTCAGTATATTCACAGATTTGTGCAACTATCTCCACAATCAATTTTAGAATAATTTAATCACCCCAAAATGAAATGCCATATGCATTTACCCAGCAAGTCACTTCCCATTTACCCCAACCCCCTATCAGCTCTAGGCAACCACTAATCTACTTTCTGTCTCTACAGATGTGCCCACTCTGGACATTTCACATCATTAGAATGACATGTGGTCTTTTGTGGCTGGTTTCTTTCTTACTGTAATGTTTTCAACATTCACACATGTTGTAGCATGTATCAGTACTTAATTCCTGTACAAGTTTTCTGTGGATGTATGTTTTTATTTCTCTTGGGTAGAATGCTGGGTCATGTGGTAGTTCTGGGTTCGACGGCTGTAAAGTGGATACACCATTTTACAGTTCCACCAGAGGTGTGTGAGAGTTTCAGTTTCTCCACATCCTTATCAACACTTGTCATCCTCTGTCTTTTTCACTCACATCCTAGTGGGTATAAAGTGGTATCTCATTGTGGATTTGACTAGCATTTCCATAATGACTAATGATATTGATCATCTTTTCATTTGGTTATTGGCCATTTGTATTTCTTCTTTGGAGAAATGTCTATTCAGATCTTTGTCCATTTTTAATTGGATTATTTGTCTTTTTTATTTTTTTATTTTTTTGCAGCTGGCTGGTACAGGAATCCGAATGCTTGATGGTTTATCTTTTAATTATTGAGCTGTAAAAGTTTTAGAAAAAATATTCTGGACACCAAGCTCTTGTGATTTGTAAATATTTCCTTCTATTCTGTGGGTTGTCTTTTATCTTTCTTGCTGGTGTCTTTTTTTTTTTTTTTAAAGATGACCAGTAAGGGGATCTTAACCCTTGACTTGGTGTTGTCAGCACCACGCTCTCCCAAGTGAGCTAACCGGCCATCCCTATATAGGGATCCAAACCTATGGCCTTGGTGTTATCAGCACCACACTCTCCCAAGTGAGCCAGGGGCCAGTCGTCTTGCTGGTGTCTTTTGAAGCACAAAGTATTTAATTTTTATGAAATCTAACATCTGTTTCTTTTATCACTTGTGTTTTTGGTGTCATATTTAAGAAAGCTTTGCCTAACCCAGATCATGAAGATTTATTTCTATATTTTCTTCTAAGCATTTTATACTTATGGGCTTAATAAATTTATTGTTTGGGTACATCTCCTGGTGGGGCCTTGGCTTTCTAAATAAACCATAAAATGAAGGGATTAAACTGGGTTTTTTCCCCTAAGGTTCCTTCTGGTTAAAAAAAAAAATAGGCGGGGCTGGCTGGTTTGCTCAGTTGGTTAGTGTGCCAAGGTCAAGGGTTTGGACGCCTACACCAGTCAGCCACCAAAAAAGAAAAAAGAAAAAAGAAATAGATAGGTGGGTAGGTGGGTGGGTGGATGGATAGATAGACAGGTCTATACATTTAGATCTATAATCCATTTAACTTTTGTATGTGGTGTGAGGAAGGGGTTCAACTTTATTCTTTTGAATATTGATATTCAGTTGTTCCAGCATCATTTGTTGAAAAGACTTACTTATTTTTAAATGGTAGACTAGTTAGGGCAAGTACTAATAATAGCTAAAATTTGTTGAGCACTATGTATGTGCTAAGCATTGTTCCAAAGCTTTTAAATATATTACCTTATTTAGTCTTTATACTAATTCTGAGATTTTTTTCTCCCTATCAGGGAATGGTTGGGGAGAGAAGTACGGAGAGAAGGGAGCTGACTGTTAATTGCTTCTCAGTGGTGGAAAGAAGAACCTGAAGGAGGTCATTTCAAATCTTTATTTATTTACTTTTCTTTTTTCTTACCCCAACTCTTTTATTCTTTTCCTTGCTTTTAATACCAGTGGCAGTAACTGGACTCCCTGATGTGGAAGGCATAATGTTAAGGAAAAAGCAAAAGCAAGGGAAAGGGATGTACTCAAATCCTATTTTGCTGCTATCAAAAGAATGATATATATTTTTAAATTTTATTTTGATGTAGTGAGCTTTATTAATCTTATCCATTAGATCTTTGGCTTTTTTTACTTTTTTTTTTTTTTTGGGAAGCTTTCCTATACGGGCATCTGAACTCTTGACCTTGGTATCATAACATCATGTTCTAATCAACTGAAGTAACCAGCCAGCCTCAAGAAGAATGATATTCTGACCAGAAAAGGTGACAAGAAGGTTAAGAGACAAGCAAAGCTTTATTTATTTATTTATTTATTATTATTTTTTTTTCCTTTTGTCTTTTTTACTGACCGGCAACGGGATCGCAACCCTCGGTGTCACGCCCGCACCGCGCCCAACCAGTGAGCGGGAACCAGTCTCCACATGGGATCCGAACCCTCGGCGGGAGCGCCGCAGTGCTCCCAAGCGGCACACTCTCCAGTGCGCCACTGGGCCGGCCCGACAAGCAAAGCTTTTGACATGGGAGATGAGAGAATACTTGATGCTCTCTCTGAGTTTAAAGCTCTTGGCCCAGAGGGATTAGAGATGGGAATAAAAAAAACCTTACAGATGAGATAACTTATTTCTTGTCATTATATTCACTGAAATGTAAACAGCAGAAGTGCTGGAAGACCGAAGACTTGCTGGTTTTCAAAATGAATAAGGTGCTCAATTATGCCAACCTTAGAAAAGAGCTTGGTGGTCACTGCAGTCAAAGTTCTAAGAATGGCTTTCAAAGTGGATGCTTTGTGACTATTTAGGAAGAGAAGTGACATTAGGAGATGCATGAGTTTGCCATTCAAATTGACATCAATTTGTTAGTAACTCTCTGTCTATACACATGCTCATTCTATTTAATAGTTTGCAGTACCAGCTCTCCATAAACGATATTTTTAGGTTGAAAAACAATATTTGGGGCTGGCTGAGGAGCTCAGTTGGTTAGCGCACAGTCTTGTAACACCGAGGCCACAGGTTTAGTTGCTGGTATTGGCCAGCCGCCAAAACAAAACAAAAAAACCCATAAAAATAAAAAACAATATTTGAAGGGATAGAGTTGTCATAATAATATTGAAAATTATTATGCATCGTTCTTTCCTAACAATGATTTGGCACTTCAAATTTGAATAGGGATTAGAAAAAGATTTTATAGCTGTGTAACTGCGGTCCCTTTCTAAATTGATTAATTATATCTGTTCTGTTTACATAAGAACATAAGCATTTTAGAGTAAAACCCAACTTAATAAATGACCAGACTTATTAAGATGTAATTACTTTTCTAAGTTCTATGTTTTAAAGTCTTAATTAGAATGTGGATTACGAACAACTCTACATGGAGCCTTCAGGGAGATTTGGCTTATCTTTCTGCAATTTTATTGGTTTAAAGCTAAACATGTGTTCATGTGGAGTGCAGAGTTTATAACTGGAGTCATTTCGTTTTGATAAAGCAAAGTTTTATGAAAAACAAATGCAGTATGATTATTTAAGATGGGAAAATGGGGAAGAAAAGCATTCCAAGTGGAAGGCCTTTCTGATCAGGCTTTGAATTTCCCCACACATAAGCTACTGTACATACGTTTTATGAACATAAAGTGTGGATAGTATGGACGTGAAGCACGAATACTAGTAGACATAGTACAACAGTGTATGAAGGTGATACAAGCCAGCTGTACATAGTGGTTATCTCCGGGGAGAGAAAAAGGGAGAAGGGAAGATTAGGGCTTTAGTTTTATCTGTAACATTTCACTTTTAAGAAGAGTGAGAAAGAAAGTGGGTTTCTGTAAAGCTATTTTCTGTATATCTGAAATATTAAATCAATTGAAAAATTGAAAACAAAGAAAAAAAACAGCTTAATTCTGATTGCTTTTCTAAAGATCCAAGTGTTTGCCTCCTGTTGATTTGAGAACTATTCAAATAGGTTTAAAGGGTACTGAAGGAGTTTATTTTTAGATTCTTTGCATATACTAATAATAACAAAAGCTACAGTTTACTAAGCACATAATAGACATCACGCAAGTTGCTTTAAATACACTCTCTGCTGCTTTGACAATAACAAGTGAGGAAGGTGTTTCCTTCATTCCCATTTAACAGGTGGCAAGGTGAGCCAATTCCAATCTATTATTGGTGATAAAATATGCTAAATGAAACTTGGACTTTCAAACGTCTAGTTTGACATCCCAAAGATCATTTCTCATTCAATAGCTTCCTTTTCCCCAAGAGTTATCTTTACATTTTAATATGTTTGCTTGAGAAAAGTCAGAAAATATGGACAGGGAAAAAGAAGATAAAATTGCCTATAATTTCACTGTCACCCAGAGATAATTACTACGAGGATTTTTTTTTCTTTCTGGCGGCTGGCGGGTAACTACTAGCATTTCGATGGGTGCCCTTTCATATGTTTTCCACGCATAAATTTGTATGAACTTTCAAATGCTTTGCGAAGAAACTGTGTCAAGCATTTCTCTATTAGTATTGCTTATGATGCATAATATAGAATAAATTAAAAGATTGGCTTTTATTCCATACTTGTCCCTACATATATTTTAAAGCAGAGTTTAAATGGAAAGAAAAGAAAAAACTTTTATTTAAAAAAATCTATGCAACATATAGGGAAAAAAATACATAAGCTGTTTTTTAAGAAATTCTGGTGTATATTACAGTGATACATCTAACACAAAGACCAACTGGACAACTACTACGTTATGTTTACCACTCAACTGTAGAATCAATAATAAGCATATTACCTTGTTGTGGTTTCTCTCAAAGAACAGGTGGATCTTCATTTTAAGAAAAAGAGAAATGACTATGTAAAATATGAAAGCCAATATTTCGAAATTTAAAATCTTTATCATGCAGTTGTAATCCAAAATGCTCAAAAAGAAAAACAAAATTTAAACTGAGAAAAATTACAACTTATACATTGTTTTAAAAAATTCATAAAGATATTTTCTATTTTCCAAAATATCTTTGCTCACTTCAAAAAATGTGACATGCAGATTATCATGACATCTCTCTGCTCTTCATTCCTGGCAAATGTCCCCATGAGAAACTAAGTATTCATGAACAAATATTTATGAAGTACCCTCATGTATAAGGTACAAAGTATGCACATTCATCAATTACATAAATCCAAAGTAACAGTGCAATTTTAGACCACTTGATATTATCGTGTTATGTGTCACATACAGGAAACACTGATTTCCACTGTTTTTTTTTTTTTTTTGTCCTTTTTGAGACCGGCCGCACTGTGCTCAGCCAGTGAGCGCACCGGCCATCCCTATATAGGATCCGAACCCGCGGCGGCAGCGCTGCTGCGCTCCCAGCGCCACACTCTCCCGAGTGCGCCACTGTTTTTTGATCTATTTAGTACTTACTATGTACCAGGTGCTGTTCTAAGTATCAAGGCTGCAGTAGTTTATTGTACTGTCTTTTCTAATTTAAAAAAAAGTTCCTATTTATACCTGATTTTGTTTTTGCATTCTGGGTTCTTTTTCTTAAGGAGGACTTCCAACACTGTACAGATTTCAGGCCATGTAAAGCTTGAATCTGCCCCTGCTGTGGCATCAAGAAGGTGACATGCTTCAATTCAAAATAATCCCTAAGGTGTCTAATCTTTTTTTTTTTTTTTTAAAGATGACCAGTAAGGGGATCTTAACCCTTGACTTGGTGTTGTCAGCACCTAACCGGCCATCCCTATATAGGGATCCGAACCTGTGGCCTTGGTTTTATCAGCACCACACTCTCAGTTGAGACACGGGCCAGCCTTAGGTGTCTAATCTTTAATGTGGCTGCTGTCTGGCTTTCATTTTTGCTTCTTGAACACATCATTATCCCAGTCCTGCTCTCTGCCAGTGGGAAAGTGTTGTAACAGATCAAGAAGGTAAGCTCATCAAAGCACAACCTGCCTTTTCTCTGTTGATTAGGAGTGAATTTCTAGGGTTGCCAGATTTAGCAAACAAAAATACAGGATGCCCAGTTAAATTTGAACTTCAGATAAATGTTACATGGGACATACTTATACTAAAAAATATTTGTTGTTTATCTGAAATCCAAATTTAAGTAGCTATCTGTATTTTATCTGGCAACCCCATAAATTTCTCAAAAATGTTGCTTCCAGCACAAGGATTAAAGTTTTGTTCATCTTTTCCTGGTGGCGCTCCCGCCGAGGGTTCAGATCCCATGTGGAGACCGGTTCCCGCTCACTGGCTGAGCGTGGTGCGGGCGCAACACCGAGGGTTGCAATCCCATTACCGGTCAGTAAAAAAATACAAAAAGGAAAAAAAAAAAGAAAGACATTTATTCAAGGAGATACAGGCCAATTTCCCCACACTGGGGCACTGAAATGAAACTAAAAATCAGAAACAAAAGATACAAGCCTGGACATCAAGTAAGCTCAATAAATAAGTACTTGATTAAGTCTGATAATTATGCCTTAATTATGTAGGCCACAATAACACCTATTTTTGACCTCTAAGGTGCAGAGATTATAGATGTAGGAATTTGAAAGCCTTAGGAGTTAGGGAGATAGGAAATTGCTCTATTTGTGGGATT
Source organism: Galeopterus variegatus (assembly GCF_000696425.1). Lineage (NCBI taxonomy): Eukaryota > Metazoa > Chordata > Mammalia > Dermoptera > Cynocephalidae > Galeopterus > Galeopterus variegatus. The sequence goes on along the minus strand of NW_007740474.1, from coordinate 6,591 downwards.
CCAGGACCTAAAGCATAAGAGAGCTCCATCTCCACCTAGCCAGGGTGTGAGGGGAGGTCTAATGGCACAGAGCAGTGCAGTGCCTGGCTTTGCAGGGGAGTAGAGCATTGATCAGCACCACACTCTCCCGAGTGAGCCACGGGCCGGTCCTATGATCTAGTCAAATTTCAGGCTTGTTTTTACCATCACCCTTTGACTGAGTATGGGGCAGACGGAGTGCTGGGGGACCCCACTCAGACCATCAGTCTTACGCAACTGCCCTTACCTACTTTCGCTGGAGCAAAGAACTCAGAGCCACTAGTACCTGGAGGCTCTTTCCCCACTTCAGGGTTTAAAGGGAAGCTCTTTCTTTGAACCTCAGAGGAAGAGGATCTTGGATTCTCCTTCTCGGTGCCTATAAGACAGACTAACTGAATCCCTGTACCAATGGCTGTATTCTGTTCTTCCCTTACATAGGTCCACTGGATACAGATATTCCAAAGTCCTGTGTGCTCAAGCCTAATAATAAACATCTGATACCTAACAAGACTCTTAACTAATAGTCTTAAGTAAAAATATTGTGTGAAGAAATATCTTGGCAGTCTGGGGTTTTGCCAATTTGGGAAAGTTTCTGAGAAATGCTAACAAACCAAATGGTTATGCTTCACCGGCACAGTGTGGAAGGCTTGTGTGGCTTCAGAAAAAGTCAGAGAAGGAAGCTGCTCTCAAGACAGGCTACGTCTGCAATGGTACCGTGATTGACGGTTCTCCGAACATGAAGCTTTTTAATAATAAAATCAACTCTGTTAAATACATACACATATGAACTACTTTCAAGAAATGAGAAGCTGCCGAGGGTTATGCCTGTGGGCTTGGTTCCCATCATCCTCTTGCTGTGTACGTCCTCTGCTGTGAAAGCCTAATTGTTTTCCTTCCCGCTCTCAAGGCAGGGAAACATAAGAAAGTTGTCTTTTATATCTAACTGACTACCAAGACACTTCTAAGTATTAGACACTGGTTACACATTGAAAATGCAACAACGGACCTAACCTTGGGCATAAACCTTTCCCTCAAAGAACTTATAGTAAATAGGAAATTATAATTTATTTCATTCATTCATTAAATTGCTCTATGTTCTGGGAATACAGCAATGAACAAAACAAATAAAAATGCTTACGTTTTTATGGAACTTACATTCTAGTAGGGGGGACAGATTATAAACAAATAAGTACAAAATATATAGTATGTTAAGAAGTGATCGGCTCTATGGAGGAAGGAAAAAAGCAGGAAAGAAAGATAGAGAGTGCAGGGGTTTGGGAGGAATTCACTTTTAAAAATAATGATTAGCAAAGACCTCTTTTAGGAGGTGATATTTGAGCAATGACCTAACGGGAGTGAGGAAGCAGCCATGCAGTATCTGGGTAAAGGCCTTCCGGCAAGAGATTGGGGTGGGAGCCTGCCTGATGGACCACATGGAGGCCGGTGAGGCTGTGAGTAGTGTTGGGGTTGCAGGGAGGAGTAGTAGATGACTTCAGAGAGGTGAAGGGCAAGCACGTGGGTGGAGAGCATAGGGCTTAGTGCTCACCTAAGGACTTTGACTTTCACTTTACCTTAGATAGGAAGTTATTGGAGGGTCCTGAGTACAGAAGCATCATGATCTGACTTAGATTTTAACAGGATCACTCTAGCTGCTGTGTGGGGAATGGATTGTTGGTAGGGGGTCGGGGGCAGCCGAGTGGGGAGACAAGTTAGATGGCCGTTACAAAAATTCCATGTGACAGGTGCCTACGTGCTTATGTACAGGGTGCTTTGGGAATGCCAAGGAGGGGCACTGAACCCTGCCTGTGGAAGGGAACAAGGACAGGTCAGGAATGGCTTCCTAGAGGCAGAATTAAACGGCATCTTGAAAGTGGTATAGAAATTATTCAGGTGAAAGAGGAAAGTGCCAAAGAAGGAGGATTTGGGAAGAACATTCCTAAAAGAAACACAAAAAACCCCCAGTGGAGTTAGAGAACATGACCAATTCTAGCAGCAGCAAGTAGTTTAGTACAAATGGCTGAAGAGGAAATGACAGGCCAGATTATGAAGAGCCTTGATAATATATACTGAGGAATTTGGCTTTATCTTGAGGGCAGAAGGAAACTATCAAAATATTTGAAGCAGAGAGATAACACATTCAGATGGGTGTTTAGGTTACTCTGACAGTGGTCTGGTACATGGATTAGAGTAGGAAGCAAAATTGGAGGGATAGAAACCAATTAGGAAGCTATTGTGTTGATCTACATGCAAGATGGTGGTTTTCTGCATTAGACACTGGATGTGGAAAGAAGTTGATGGATTCAAGGAGTCAAAGATCTAGATGTAAGAGCTGAAACTATAGAACACTTAGAAGAAAACATAGGGGGAAGGGCTGGCCTGTGGTTCACTCGGGAGAGTGTGGTGCTGATAACACCAAGGCCACGGGTTCGGATCCTATATAGGGATGGCTGGTTAGCTCACTGGGTGAGCATGGTGCTGACAACACCAAGTCAAGGGTTAAGATCCCCTTACCCGTCATCTTTAAAAAAAAAAAGAAAAGAAAAGAAAACCTCGGAGGAAGCTTCATGACAATGGATTTGGTAATGATTTCTTGGATATGACACCAAAAGCACAAGCAAAAAAATATATATATAGATAAGTTGGATTTCATCAAAATTAAAAAAACTTTTGTATATCAAAGGATACTATCAACAGTGTGAAAAGGCAACCTACAGAATGAGATAAAAGATTTGCCAATCATATATCTGATATGGGATTATTATCTAGAATTTATAAAGAATTCCTACAACTCAACAACAACAGCAAAACCCCTAACAACTTGATTCAAAGTGGGCAAAGGACTTGAATAGACATTTCTCCAAAGAAGATATAAAAATGGCCAATAAGCACATGAAAAGAGGCTCAACACCATTAATCATTAGGGAAATGAAAATCAAGTCCACGATGAGCTACCTCTTTTATAATGTCTATTATTATTATTATTATTTTTTTTTCATGTCCGGCAACGGACCACAACCCTCAGTGTCACGCCCGTACCGGACCGGGACCGGCAACGGGATCGCAACCCTCGGTGTTGCTCCCGCGCCTCGCTCAGCCAGTGAGCGGGAACTGGTCTGTATGTGGGATCCGAACCCTCGGCGGGAGTGCCGCCACACTTCCCAAGCGGCGCACTGTAGCAGTGCGCCACCGGGCCAGCCCTATAATGACTATTATAAAAACAAAAACAAACAAACAAAATTCACATATGACTCACCACATACAGCTGGCCAGTTAACTCAGCTGGTTAGAGAGTGATGCTGATAGCACTGAGGTCCGGGGTTCCATCCCTGGACTACCTGCCAGCAAAAAAAAAAAAATTACATAAAATCAAAAACAGGGGCTGGCTGGTTAGTTCAGTTAGTTAGAGCACAGCATTGTAACACCAACGTCAAGGGTTCAGATCCCTAAAATGGCCAGCCACCAAAACAAAACAAAACAAAAAACCTACATGTTGGTGAGGACGTGGAGAAATTGGAACCCTTGTGCATTGCTGTTGACAATGTATGTTGCAGCTGCTGTGGAAAATGGTATGGTGGTTCCTCAAAAAATTAAAAACAGAATTTCCATATGATCCAGCAATTCCATTTCTGGGTATATACCCAAGAGAAACAAAAGCAGGGACTCAAACAGATATTTGTACACCCATGTTCATAGCAGCATTATTCACAATAACCACAAGGTGGAAACAACCAAGGTGTCCACCAAGGGATGAATGGATAAACAAAATATGCTACATATATACAACAGGATATTATTTATCCTTAAAAAGGAAGAAAATTCTGACATATGGAACAACACGGAGGAAACTTGAGGACAGTCACAAAGACAAATGCCGTATGACTCCACTCACATGAGCTATCTAGAGCAGCCGAAGTCATAGAGACAGGAGGAATGGTGGCTGCCAGGGCTGGCGGGGGATGGAGGGCGATGGAAGAAGGAATGAGGAGCTGATGTCCAATGGGTAGAGTTTCAGCTGCGGAAGATGAAAGAGTTGTAGAGGTGGGTAGCGGTGATGGTCGCACAACAACGTGAACATACTTAGCGTCACAGAATGGTGAACTTAAAAATGACCTAAATGGTTAATTTTATGTTGTGTATATTTTACCATCATTTTTTAAATGTAAAAAGAGAAATTTTTAAGAGTTAAAAATGACAAAACAGTATTTGGTTAGAATGGACAGAATGAGGCTTGGGGAGAGAGAAGAAACAACGTGAAGGACGCCCAAGTTTCTGGCATGGCCAGAGTTAATGGCAGTGTCATTTAATGAGTAGGAAACACTAGAGGAGAAACAGATTTTGCGGTGAAATGATGTGTTCCATTTTGGAGGCTGGGGTGCCTGTAGGCCATCTAGTGACATCCAGAAGGTAGGTGAATACAGAGTTTGGATCTCAGGAGAGGAATCCAGGCTAGAGTTTATAGATTTGTGAGGCATTCCTTCATAGAGAGTGAAGGAAGCTGCGGGAAGAAGTGGCATGCCCAGGGGTGAGGGTGCAGGTGAGAAGAGCAGAGACTTAGGACAACCCTAAGAACACTAACGTATAAATGTCAGGTAAAAGAGACTGAGCAGGAAGAACCAGGAAGATAGGAGAGTGTGGTTCCAAGGAGCCCAGGGAAGAAAGCATCTCAGAAAGAGGAAGCAATCAGAGTGTAGAAAAATCAATTAAGTACAGATCTGAAAAATACCCACTGGATTTATCAACAAGAAAGTCGTTGTTGACTGGGGAAGGAGACCTTTATGTGGGTGGTGCCGGCAGAAGCCAGATTACAGGTGAACTGAAGGATGCATGCAAAGTGAGGAGAAGAGGACAGCTGGTGTGAACAAGTCTTCGAAGTTTGCCTGGGAAGAGAAAGAGGAGAAAAATAAATGTTCCCTATTTCCCCAGATTCACCATGCCAAGCTTTTTACACATGCTGGGTTTTTTGGCAGCTGGCTAGTACAAGAACTGAACCCTTGACCCTGGTGTTACATGGCTGTGCTCTAACCAACGAAGCTAACCAGCCTGTTTTTTTTTTTTTTTTTGTCCCCCTCTTCGGAATGACCTCTCCTGCATCTGCCCATTACACTACCTGGTAAACCGAGACTCATCCCTGGAGGTCACTACAAAGTCACCTCCTCTGTGATGCCTTTCCCATTCCTCATCCAGGAAAAGATTGAGACACAAAAGCAGACTAATAATTTGGTGCCTCTTCAAAATGATACACTTAAAATATTCGTTCAACATCCATTAAATGGGGTTAAGGAGATACCAATATTTTTATTATTATATTAAAAAAGGAGGTTCAGGGCCGGCCCGGTGGTGCACTGCTACAGTGCGCCGCTTGGGAGTGCGGCGGCACTCCCACCGAGGGTTCGGATCCCACATACAGACCGGCCACTCACTGGCTGAGTGAGGTGCGGGTGCGACACCGAGGGTTGCGATCCTGTTGCCAGTCACGAAAAAAGACAAAAAAAGGAGGTTCAGTTACTCCCTCTGTCTGATATAGAGTCAAAGTTCCTTAAAGAAATCTCATTTTTCGGCAATTCTTTTTCTCATTTCTATTTTCTTTTGCAATTTACTGAATCAGACTTTTTGGGAGACATACCAAAGGATTTAAAATTTAGACTTTTTTCAACAGTTTAAAATTTATTCCAGAAAAAACAGCTTGGTGCTATGCATGATTAGATTTCAGAATTTCAGTTGACTTCATCTGCAGCTGCTCATGGCAAAAGCAATCAACAGACATAGGTCAGCTCTAGAGAGGAGGTTTTTGTTTTCTGTGTTTTTGTTTTTTTTAAATTTCCATCTGAAATCATTGTCCTCTTTGGTTCAAACAGAACCAAATTATCTTTCACTAGGAAGGTAAGGAGATTTGCACAGAAACCTGAATTAACATTTCTGGTTTTTGTGATGTCCCGTATATGCGTGTGTTGGTGCCTGGGACAGGTGCCTGGATTTTTCTTTTCTTTCTTTCTTTCCTTCCTTCCTTCCTTCCTTCCTTCCTTCCTTCCTTTCTTTCTTTTCTTTTCTTTTCTTTTTTTTAAAGGTGGCTGGCTGGTATAGGGATCAAAGCCTAGACCTTGGTGTTATTCAGCATCATGCTCTAACCAACTGAGCTAACCAGCCAGCCCCTTGGATTTCTTCTTTCTTAATACACCTCTGTCCTCTACCTAAACAAAACCGTGTGCTCTCTTGACCTTCACACAGCACTCTACCTTGCCTTGATTAGAGATGATACTTATTATGATACTGTGATTATTTTTGCATCTATGTCCACTACTAGAGTATGAGTTTGATTAGGTCAGAGACCACATTGTCTTCAAGGTACCTAGTGGGCCCTCAATAACTGAATGAATAAATGCCATGGATAGGTAAGACAGATTAACAGGCACTAGACCTGCATGTGGGACAGCCGTGAAGGACATGGCGTGATGATCAGAAACACTGAGCTATTGGGCCGGCCCGCTGGCGCACTGCTACAGTGTGCCGCTTGTGAGTGTGGCGGCGCTCCCGCCAAGGGTTCGGATCCCACATACAGACCGGTTCCCACTCACT